>NC_134907.1:12773914-12778914 GCF_041734735.1 Babylonia areolata
GGGAATGAGGGTGAAATGACCGTGAAATTTGAAAAAAAAGAAAAAATCTAAATGCAATTACAGGAAATTACTTAAAGGACTTCGTAAAAGAGAAGTCGTTAAACTGACAAGCGAAACAACTGATAATGAATGCAAAAAGTCAAAAACATCAATGTTCTCAGTCACTTGTGAAGACACACTTTCGTGCACATAAGGCTTCATCAAGCTACAGTCAAAAATTATATGCTTAATTGTCAGGTTACTGAAGCATATGCAGTGAACATTAGTTTGTGTTGTCGGAAGTGATCTTTTTTCTGTTCTTTTTTTTTTTTTTTTAATGGATTTCTTGTATCTCAATGCTAATGTACTGAATTTATTGGTGTGACATATTCATGTGTGAGTGCGAGTGTGTGTGTGTGTGCATTATATATATATATATACGAGTTATCTCCTGGATGTTTTTATATATTATACATTGTTGCACAACACCTTAAGGTCTTAACGTGTGTGTGTGTGAGTGTGTGTGTGTGTGTGTGTGTGTGTGTGTGTGTGTGCCCCTAAACAGGGAAACGACTGACTGAGCGCCTAGTGGCAGCCGTCAGTCGGCTCTTACCAGGAAGGCAGCCAGTTGTGCAAATGACCCCGTGTTTGTAAAGCACTTACAGCTTGATCTCCGACCAAGGATAGGCAGCTGTATAAGTATGTATATATATATATATATATATATAACATCACAGAAGAGCTGCCCATGGATGTGACGGTGTTGAAGGAGGTGGGGGGAGGAGGTGACGAACCAACTTGAAGAGGTAGGCGCCCTCCCCCACCCCAACCCCTCCCTCCTCGTGTGTGTGTGTGTGTGTGTGTGTGTGTGTGTGTGTGTGTATGTGTGCGTGTCTGTCTGTCTGTCTGTTTGTGTGAAAGCAGAGTCACATGGTAAGATACACAGACAGCCGGGCTGTACTAAGATAGATAAACACCTCTCTCTCTCTCTCTATCCCCTCTCTCTCCCTTTCTCTATCATTCCCTCTCTCTCCCCCTCCCTTTCTCTCTCTCTCTATCCCCGCTCTCTCTCTCTCCCTCTCTCTCTCTCTCTCCCACCTCTCTCCGTCCTCTCTCTCTCTCTCCTCCCCCCTCTGTCTACCCTCTATCTCTGCCCTTCTCTAGCCTTTCTCTCTAATCCCACCCCCCTCCTCCTGTCCCTCTCTTCCCCTCTTCCCCCCTCCCCCCTCCTCTTTCTCTCTATTATCCCCTCTCTCACCCACCTCTCTCTCTCTCACCCACCTCTCTCTATATATATATACCCTCCTCCTCCTGTCCCTCTCTTCCCCCCCCCCCCTTTCTCTCTATTATCCCCTGTCACCCACCTCTCTCTCTCTCTCTCACCTCTCTCTCTCTCACCTCTCTCTCTCTCACCCACCCCTCTCTCTCTCACCCACCTCTCTCTCTCTCTCTCACCCACCTCTCTCTCTCTCTCACCCACCTCTCTCTCTCTCTCTCTCACCCACCTCTCTCTCTCTCTCTCACCTACCTCTCTCTCTCTCTCACCCACCTCTCTCTCACCCACCTCTCTCTCTCTCTCACCCACCTCTCTCTCTCTCTCTCACCTACCTCTCTCTCTCTCTCACCCACCTCTCTCTCTCTCTCTCACCTACCTCTCTCTCTCTCTCACCCACCTCTCTCTCTCTCACCCACCTCTCTCTCTCTCTCTCACCCACCTCTCTCTCTCTCTCACCCACCTCTCTCTCTCTCTCTCACCTACCTCTCTCTCTCTCTCTCACCCACCTCTCTCTCACCCACCTCTCTCTCTCTCTCTCACCCACCTCTCTCTCTCTCTCACCCACCTCTCTCTCTCTCTCTCTCACCCACCTCTCTCTCTCTCACCCACACCTCTCTCTCTCTCACCCACACCTCTCTCTCTCTCACCCACCTCTCTCTCTCTCTCTCTCTCTCACCCACACCTCTCTCTCTCTCACCCACACCTCTCTCTCTCTCTCTCTCATCCACACCTCTCTCTCTCTCACCCACACCTCTCTCTCTCTCTCTCTCTCTCTCTCTCTCACCCACACCTCTCTCTCTCTCTCACCCACACCTCTCTCTCTCTCACCCACACCTCTCTCTCTCTCTCTCTCACCCACACCTCTCTCTCTCTCTCTCTCTCTCACCCACACCTCTCTCTCTCTCACCCACACCTCTCTCTCTCTCTCTCTCTCTCTCTCTCACCCACACCTCTCTCTCTCTCACCCACACCTCTCTCTCTCTCACCCACCTCTCTCTCTCACCCACACCTCTCTCTCTCTCTCACCCACCTCTCTCTCTCTCTCTCTCTCTCACCCACACCTCTCTCTCTCTCTCTCACCCACACCTCTCTCTCTCTCTCACCCACACCTCTCTCTCTCTCACCCACCTCTCTCTCTCACCCACCTCTCTCTCTCTCTCACCCACCTCTCTCTCTCTCCACCTCTCTCTCTCTCTCACCCACCTCTCTCTCTCTCACCCACACCTCTCTCTCTCTCACCCACCTCTCTCTCTCACCCACCTCTCTCTCTCTCACCCACCTCTCTCTCTCACCCACACCTCTCTCTCTCTCTCACCCACACCTCTCTCTCTCTCACCCACCTCTCTCTCTCTCACCCACCTCTCTCTCTCTCACCCACCTCTCTCTCTCACCCACCTCTCTCTCTCTCACCCACCTCTCTCTCTCTCCCACCTCTCTCCGTCCTCTCTCTCTCTCTCCTCCCCTCTCTGTCTACCCTCTATCTGCCCGCCCTTCTCTAGCCTTTCTCTCTAATCCCACCCCCCTCCTCCTGCCCCTCTTTCCCCCCCTCTCTCTCTATTATCCCCTCTCTCACCCACCTCGCTCTCTCTCACCCACCTCTCTCTCTCTCTATATATATATATATATACCCCCCTCCTCCTCCTGTCCCTCTCTCTTCCCCCCTTCACCACCCCCTCTTTCTCTTTATTATCCCCTCTCTCACCCACACCTCTCTCTCTCTCTCACCCACCTCTCTCTCTCTCTCTCTCTCTCTCTCACCCACCTCTCTCTCTCTCTCACCCACCTCTCTCTCTCTCTATCCCCGCTCTCTCTCCCTCTCCCTCTCTCTCTCTCTCTCTCTCTCTCTCTCTCTCCCACCTCTCTCTCTCTCTCTCACCCACCTCTCTCTCTCTCCCACCTCTCTCTCACCCACCTCTCTCTCTCTCTCTCACCCACCTCTCTCTCTCTCTCTCACCCACCTCTCTCTCTCTGTCTCAATCTCCCCCCCCCTCCCCCCCCCTCCCCCGTCTCTCTCTCTCTCCCACCTCTCCCCTCCCCCCCCTCTTTCTACCCTCTCTCTCTCTCTCCTCTTCCCGTCCCTCTCTCTTCCCCCCTTTTCCCCCCTTCCATCCTCCTCTTCCCGTCCCTCTCTCTTCCCCCCTTTTCCCCCCTTCCATCCTCCCCTCCCCTCTCTCTCTCTCTCTCTCTCTCTCTCTCTCCTCTCCCCTAATCACTCTTTCTCCTATCTCCTCCCCCTCCCTTCCCCCCCACTCGTCTCCCTCCCCTCCCCCACCTCCCCCCCCTGGTCCCCCCTCCCCCACCCCTCTCTCTCTGTGTGATTATTATACCATTATCTGTATGGGTCACAATAACCGCTGAATGATACCAGCACCATGCACTGTTCAAGGTTGACTGACTTTTCAGGGCGACTCTCCCGAAATTGCTGATCTTTCAAGCTGCTCTTCTCAAGTTCCCGGCGTTACTGAATTTCTGTTTGTAAAAAAAAAAACCCAAAAAACCCAACAAAAACAACAACAAATAGATAAGTAAATAAATGGATTAATAAATAAGTATATAGATTGATAGATAGATAAATGAATGAATGAATGAATAAACGGATAAATAAATAAATAAATGATAAATGAACGAACGAATAAATAAATAATCTTAATGGAAACTGTCTAAATTTATAATAAACAAAAAAAAAACATCATCACGCAACATTTAAAAAATTTAAAAAAAAAAAAAAAATATATATATATATATATATATATATATATATATATATATATATATATATATTTCCATTCCCCTCAGCTAGATTTCTATACACTCTGGGTTAGTATATTTATTGTTCGTCAGTGCAGACGGGCGCAATAGCCGAGTGGTTAAAGCGTTGGACTGTCAATCTGAGGGTCTTGGGTTCGAATCACGGTGACGGCGCCTGGGGGTAAAGGGTGGAGATTTTTACGATCTCCCAAGTCAACATATGTGCAGACCTGCTAGTGCCTGAACCCCCTTCGTGTGTATATGCAAGCAGAAGATCAAATATACACGTTAAAGATCCTGTAATCCATGTCAGCGTTCGGTGGGTTATGGAAACAAGAACATACCCAGCATGCACACACCCGAAAACGGAGTTTGGCTGCCTACATGGCGGAGTAAAAACGGTCATACACGTAAAAGCCCACTCGTTTGCATACGAGTGAATGCAGAAGAAGAAGAAGAAGAAGAAGTTTGTCAGTGCAGTTTGTGCTATGTGGAATCAGATGCTACGATCGTGTTCAGATAATACTACTCTAAAAACACAGCAATGATTTCATTCACTGAATTTCTAGTCCGCCATATACTGTGTAACACTGCCACATACATTCTAGCTATGTATTGTTTTGCCTTTTGCTTTGTGTGTGTGTGTGTGTGTGTGTGTGTGTGTGTGTGTGTGTGTGTGTGTGTGTGTGTGTGTGTGTGTGTGTGTGTGACTCATAAAATTACGTTGGTGTTGTCCTTGACATTCATTAAATTGAGAAAGCCATTCCCTTCTCTCTTTTTTTTTTTTTTTTCCTTGTTTTTTTTTTATATCACTATCTCAACCCTTACAGAACACCAGTACATAATGACACTCGTTTGGCTTAGCTTTTCAACTTTTTTTTTTTTTTTTTCGTCTACAACAGACCCCTTTCAAGTTGACGGCACACACCACATGCATGCGAAATTGCTCTTGCAACGTCGAGGAAATTACCCACGGAATCACTTCACACACACACAC
>NC_134907.1:12781414-12786414 GCF_041734735.1 Babylonia areolata
TTATTTATTTATTTATTTTAAATCGCTGTTTCAACCCTAACAGAACCCCCCACGCCCCACCCCCCCACCCACCCACCCACAAAAAAATGGCTACGTACACAGTTTCTTCCCCGCCACCACTCTTATGTTACTGGTAGGGTGAACGGCCTATATAGCTCATTCACTTCGTAACCGAGTTGATTCCTTTTCCTGCCTCATACCGACTTTATTATGGTGGTGCATTCAGCATACGCGACCTTGAACTGAATTGTGTTGTCGTCTTCGTCGTCGTTGTCGTCGTCGTCGTTGTTGTTGTTGTTGTTGTTGGCTGTGGTAGTGTTTTAGCCAATACTTTTTCTTTATATCCCAAACAGAACCCCAAGCTGCTTGCACACACACACACACAAGCGCGCGCGCGCGCGCCAATTATAGGCAAGTGGAGGATAAATAAAATAAATAAATTTTTAAAAAAGAGTTAAAGATCGCTTTTGAGACTCGCAGTTTTGGGGTTGTTTTTTTTTTCCTGAACTTGGGTGAGCGTGATGGTATGATGCTAACATTTTCAGCACACAGCTGTACCGATATATATATATATATATATATATATATATATATATATATATGCAGCTAACATTTTTAAACCACGACTTCTCATGACCACACGTGCTTCCTTATTTCGTGCGCTTGGTGTTAACACACACACATACACACGCGCGCGCGCGCGCGCGCGCGCGCGCGCGCGCACGCACGCACACACGCACGCACGCACACACACACACAGTTACAGCGAAGACTCGGCAAAGCTTGTTCATCACTGCTTCTTTTCGGCATGACATCGTTATGTTTTGATGTGTCTTAAAAGCCTTAAGTGTTTTTGACAATGAAATGTTATATTCTATTGTATTTTACACACACACACATACACACGCACGCGCGCGCGCAAACACACACACAAACACAGAGGCAGAGAGAAAAACACAGAGAGAGAGAGAGAGAGAGAGAGAGGAGAGAGAGACAGAGGGGGCTGGGGAGACAGAGATGAAGAGAGAGATGAAGTAGAAAGAAAAACTGAGAAAAAGCGAGATGTAGAGAGAGACATAAAACCGATAGAGAGGGGTGGTGGGGTGGTGGGGGGGGGGGGGGGGGGGGGTGGAGAGAGACACACACACACACACAAAAGGAACTGAACGCTGAACTGGTTTAATTCGTGAGGCCACCGACCTGTACACAAACTGAAAAAAATGACCAAAAAAAAAAAAAAAAAAAAAAAAAGAAAGAAAAGAAAAGAAAAGGAGAAAATCAAGAAGTACATTGCATCAATGCATACAATACGTAAATCATACATACTATTGGAGTGAAAGCAACTGATTCACAATCTTAAGGCCGTAAAAACTGTACATCCCTAAATCTCTCAGATATAGAGTGTCCTCGTTCTCAGTTTCAGTTTCAGTAGCTCAAGGAGGCGTCACTGCGTTCGGACAAAACCATATACGCTACACCACATCTGCCAAGCAGATGCCTGACCAGCAGCGTAACCCAGCGCGCTTAGTCAGGCCTTGAGAAAAAAAACCCAAAAAAACGGGGGAATAAATATTAGATAAGCTTACATAAATAAATAAATAAATAAATAATAATTATAATATAGAAAAAGGTAGTAGTAATAATAATAGTAATACTAATAGAATGATAATAAAAATAAATAAATAAATAAGACAACAATGGTGATAAATAAGCGAATAAATATAAAACATGAAGACACACATTCACACATACACCCACACATGCATAACAGAAATGCACCTCGTTCTGTAATAAATAACCTTGAGTTTATTTCTGCAATGCTTTACAATGTATTTATCTCTTAAAGCGGAGTAAGGTAGACAATGAAAAAGGAAATGATTTAAGGGAAAGGCATTTTATAAAGCATAATTATGCGCACAGGTACGGACGGATAATTATCCGCGTGCATGAGTGTACTGAGGTATTGTGCACGTACCTGTTGCGCGGGCGTGCTTGTGGTATCTGGATTTGAATGTGAATTTTACACCTGTCCCGACAAGCTTCAGTGATCCACTACCACGCCACGTGACCCGGCTGCACGCGCTTGCCAGCATGGCGGAGAATCCACTCTTCGACGTGATGCGGAGGTTTTACAACAAGATGAACGTGGAGACGGACATCACCTCTCGCTGTAACCACGAGCAGTTGACAGAGCAGCAGACGGAATGTTTCCAGCAGCTGAGCGAGGAGATTAAAAAGAGGTGTGTGTTGTGGGGGGGGGGGGGGGGATGGAGGGGGTTGGGGGAGGAGGCTATGTGTGGGTGGGTGGGGGTTGTTTGTGTGAGTGTGTGTGTGTGAGTATGAGTGTGTGTGTGTGTATATATGTGAGTGTGTGTGTGTGTGAGAATGTGAATGTGAGTGTGGGTGGGTGGTTAGGTGGGTGGGTGTGTGTGTATGTGCGTGTGTGTGGGGGGGGGGGGGATATGTTTTTGTCTTTTGTGCATCTGTCTATTTTTCTTCCTTTTCTTTATGTAACTACTCACCTCACTGCCCAATACCTATCTCTCTCTCTCACACACACTAAACCCCACTGCCCCCCGGCCCACCACCCACCCGCACACACACTTACTACACACACACACACACACACACACACACACACATGAATTTCAGATACTGGGGGTCCGGACTGAACATCCCAGAAAACCTGACGGGAAAGCGCGTCCTTGACATTGGCTGCGGATGCGGAAGCCTCGTTTTCATCCTCAGCAAACTGGTGGGGCCCACGGGATACGTAGTGGGCTTTGACCTCGCTGAGGGGCCGGTGAGTGTGTGTGTGGGGGAGGGAGGGCGTGGAGGGTGGGGGAGGAGTGACGAAGGGTGGGGGTGAGGGTAGGAGTGATGGTGAGAGTGACTGACTTTAATGCTCCCGCATTGCTGGATTCATGAGGCAGTAGCAGAGCTTCCTTCTCTGCGGTTCTCAGCCAGTTTCCTGGTGTCACCCCTTCGTCTGTCGACATGTCTGAGGTCTCTCTCTCTCCACTGTTTGCTGGTGTCACCCCATCGTCTGTCGACATGTCTGAGGTCTCTCTCTCCACTGTTTGCTGGTGTCACCCCATCGTCTGTCGACATGTCTGAGGTCTCTCTCTCTCCACTGTTTGCTGGTGTCACCCCATCGTCTGTCGACATGTCTGAGGTCTCTCTCTCCACTGTTTGCTGGTGTCACCCCATCGTCTGTCGACATGTCTGTCTCTCCACTGTTTGCTGGTGTCACCCCATCGTCTGTCGACATGTCTGAGGTCTCTCTCTCCACTGTTTGTTGGTGTCACCCCATCGTCTGTCGACATGTCTGAGGTCTCTCTCTCCACTGTTTGCTGGTGTCACCCCATTGTCTGTCAACATGTCTGTCTCTCCACTGTTTGGTGGTGTCACCCCATCATCTGTGGACATGTCTGAGGTCTTTCTCTCCACTGTTTGCTGGTGTCACCCCATCGTCTGTCGACATGTCTGAGGTCTCTCTCTCCACTGTTTGTTGGTGTCACCCCATCGTCTGTCGACATGTCTGAGGTCTCTCTCTCCACTGTTTGCTGGTGTCACCCCATCGTCTGTCGACATGTGTGAGATCTCTCTCCACTGTTTGCTGGTGTCACCCCATCGTCTGTCGACATGTCTGAGGTGTCTCTCTCCACTGTTTGCTGGTGTCACCCCATCGTCTGTCGACATGTCTGAGGTGTCTCTCTCCACTGTTTGCTGGTCTCACCCCATTGTCTGTCGACATGTGTCTCTCCACTGTTTGCTGGTGTCACCCCATCGTCTGTCGACATGTCTGAGGTCTCTCTCTCCACTGTTTGCTGGTGTCACCCCATCGTCTGTCGACATGTCTGAGGTCTCTCTCTCCACTGTTTGTTGGTGTCACCCCATCGTCTGTCGACATGTCTGAAGTCTCTCTCTCCACTGTTTGTTGGTGTCACCCCATCGTCTGTCGACATGTCTGAGGTTTCTCTCTCCACTGTTTGCTGGTGTCACCCCATCGTCTGTCGACATGTCTGAGGTCTCTCTCTCTCCACTGTTTGCTGGTGTCACGCCATCGTCTGTCGACATGTCTGAGGTCTCTCTCCACTGTTTGCATGTGTCACCTTGTTTCTGTTTCAGTTACTCAAGGAGGCGTCACTGCGTTCGGAGAAGTCCGTATATGCTACACCACATCTGCCTGAGCAGCAACATAACCCAACGCGTTTAGTCAGGCCTCGTGTGCAAGCATATATGTATTTGTGTACCTACCAGAGTGGATTTCCTTTTCTCTGTTCTCCTCAGATCAAGACGGCTCAGGAGCAGTCCGCCTACCACTGGAAGCTCTGGGGTTATGACAAACCCAACTTTGAGTTCCGTGTCCTGAATGCGGAGAATCTGGACGAAGCTGGCTTCAGTCCTGGCGAGTTTGACATCATCGTGTAAGTATTTGGGTGAGAAAGATGGTGGAGGGGAAGTGATATGTGGTTGAGTTGGGAGTCAGCGTCCTTATTCATCATCCTCATCGTCATCATTGTCTTCTTTCTTCTTTTTCTTCTTCTTCTCCTTCTTCTTCAGTCTGCGAAGAGTAACTGGTGGCGCCGCACAGAAGAACTGTTCACCAGATTCCTCCAGGTCTGTTGGTTGTGTGTCAAAGACTGGGTCCCTGCAAATGGTTCCCTGCAAACATTTATCCATGGTATGAAAACAATGCACACAGCGGACAGCGTCAAGTGACACGTTGACGCCTAAAGTACAAACAAACAAACAAACACATAGATTAAAACAGCAACAGCAACAACAAAAAACAACAAAACAACAAAAACAACAACAGCAGCAGCAACAACAGCAGCAGCAACAACAACAACAGCAGCAACAACAGCAATACCAACAACAACAGCAACAATAACACCAGCAACATCAACAACAGCGATAACAACAACAGCAACAACAACAGCAAGAGCAACAACAACAACAACAGTGAAAACAGCAACAACAGCAGCAGCAACAAC
>NC_134907.1:12791414-12798914 GCF_041734735.1 Babylonia areolata
TGTCTGTAGGGTAAGGTGTACAGGTGTCTGTAGGGTAAAGTGTCGGTAGGGTAAGGTGTCTGTAGGGTAAGTGTCTATAGGGTAAGGTGGCTGTAGGGTAAGCTGCACAGGTGTCTGTAGGGTAAGCTGTACAGGTGTCTGTAGGGTAAGCTGTCTGTAGGGTAAGCTGTACAGGTGTCTGTAGGGTAAGGTGTCTGTAGGGTAAGCTGCACAGGTGTCTGTAGGGTAAGCTGTATAGGTGTCTGTAGGGTAAAGTGTCGGTAGGGTAAGATGCACAGGTGTCTGTAGGGTAAGTGTCTATAGGGTAAGCTGCACAGGTGTCTGTAGGGTAAGCTGCACAGGTGTCTGTAGGGTAAAGTGTCGGTAGGGTAAGATGCACAGGTGTCTGTAGGGTAAGCTGTACAGGTGTCTGTAGGGTAAGGTGTCTGTAGGGTAAGCTGCACAGGTGTCTGTAGGGTAAGGTGTACAGGTGTCTGTAGGGTAACGTGTCTGTAGGGTAAGCTGTACAGGTGTCTGTAGGGTAAGGTATCTGTAGGTTAAGCTGCACAGGTGTCGGTAGGGTAAGGTGGTCAGGTGCCTGTAGGGTAAGCTACACAGGTATTTGTAAGGTAAGGTGGACAAGCGTTTATCAGGTCCAAAGGTAGACGGGTTTATTGGGTAAGGCGGGCAGATATTTACTGGGTAAAGGACAGGTATTTACTGGGTAAGGTGGGCAGATATTCATTTAGAAAGGTGGACAGGCGTTTATTGGGTAAAGTGGACAGGTATTTATTGGGTAAAGTGGACAGGTATTTATTGGGTAAGGTGGACAGGTATTTATTGGGTAAGGTGGGCAGGTATTTATTGGGTAAGGTGGGCAGATATTCATTTAGAAAGGTGGACAGGCGTTTATTGGGTAAAGTGGACAGGTATTTATTGGGTAAAGTGGACAGGTATTTATTGGGTAAAGTGGACAGGTATTTATTGGGTAAGGTGGGCAGATATTCATTTAGAAAGGTGGACAGGTGTTTATTGGGTAAAGTGGACAGGTATTTATTGGGTAAGGTGGACAGGTATTTATTGAGTAAGGTGGACAGTGTTTGTAGGATTACCGCTATTCTTACCTCCCGTGAAGTTAAAATCAAACCTTATATGTGTAAATGAAACAATTAGACACAGAGATCGGCAAATTTTTCTCCCTTTTAAAATAGCTATAACACTGACATTGATTTGTTTTGTGTTTTTAACCTTGGCTCATTTCACGCAAGTTTACCACAGTTTCCATCATGACTCACCATGCTATGGTTTAACACTATATTCATCATGACTCACCATTTTGTGGTTTAATACTGTATCATGACTCACCAGTCTATGGTTTAACACTATATCCAACATGACTCACCATTCTATGGTTTAACACCATATCCAACATGACTCACCATTCTATGGTTTAACACTATATCCATCGTGACTCACCATTCTATGGTTTAACACTATATCCAACATGACTCACTATTCTATAATTTAACACTATATCCATCATGCTTACCATTTTATGGTTTAACATTATATCCATCACGACTCACCATTCTATGGTTTAACACTATATCCATCATGACTCACCATTCTATGGTTTAACACTATATCCTATATGACTCACCATTCTGTGGTTTAACACTATATCCAACATGACTCAACACTATATCCATCATGCTCACCGTTCAATGGTTTAACACCATATCCATCATGACTCACCATTCTATGGTTTAACACTATATCCATCATGACTCACCATTCTATGGTTTAACACTATATCCTATATGACTCACCATTCTGTGGTTTAACACTATATCCAACATGACTCAACACTATATCCATCATGCTCACCGTTCAATGGTTTAACACCATATCCATCATGACTCACCATTCTATGGTTTAACACTATATCCAGCATGACTCACCATTCTATAATTTAACACTATATCCATCATGCTCACCATTCTATGGTTTAGTTAACACTACATCCATCATGACTCACCCCCTATGGTGCACGGTGCACTGACTGCACGTGATAACCGTGGCTGTGTGCAACAGAACCAGAACCCCTTCCAGCACATGGACAAGCTGGCGGCGGAAGGAAAGCTTCCTGAGATCATCTACGATGTCCACTGAGACAGCACCCGGATGACCACGTCACTTCCGGCTGTAGGAAGAGGGGCGCCATCTTGATTCAGCCGACGTGCTTTTTTTTTTTTCCTGCTGTTCTTTTCCAGCGATTTTGGAGACTCCCTGAAGACTTGTCTGGCGTAACTCCTCCTCCTCGCTATACAATAACCAGAGATTGCTTGCTGTTTATTCCATATGCTGAACGACCATGTAAACCTGACACTGTTGTACGTGAAAGAAAATTCAGTGGCGAGAGTCCTCGTTTCCATGGCTATCTCCACACACAGGAAGATTGTAGTGGTGTCTGTAGAAATGGCAAGAAACCGGTTGGTTTTGTTGCTGTTGAAAACGTAACAATTCGTAGAATACACACTATTGCTGTAGCGCTCGATTTGTTTCCATTGCAGATATGCAAAATTTGAAGTATTAGGAGAAAATGATTATGTTACAATGGGTTTTTTGTTGTTGTTTTGTTGTTGTTGTTGTTTTGTTTCTGTAAGTTAACGTTGTTGTTGTTTTTAAAACTGATCAAGGGGTCAGCATTTTGGATGTTGATTCTGTTTTTCTACTTGTTTTTGCTTTCATAATCGATGTTTTTGCTTTCATAATCGATGTATTTGTATAATAATCATTTCATTAACTCCTCCAGTGGCACAGAGAAAAACAGTCGAAAGTGGTGTTTCAAGTCATAAAACAATATCGAAAACAATAAGCCTAAAACTGAAAAAAAAAAAGAAAAAAAAGGTATGGTTATATACCACTCTAGATAACCTGTGTGAATTTTCAGCCTCCCAGAGTTATTTCCCTTTTTCTGATGACGTAATCACTGTACGTGATACGTACTATGGCAGTCAAGGGGTTAACTCTCTCCATACGAACGGCGAAAGAGACGACGTTAACAGCGTTTCACCCCAATTACCATCATCAAAATATTGCAAGCGGAAGGCTCTTATACTGAAGAGGTGAATGTTGACAAAGAATACCACAATTCTGACGACGGAAGCTAAAGGTTGGGTCATTCAGACACCCACTGGACATCCGATGGGTCTGTGTAGAGGAGAAGAGATGACTGGCCGTACTGAGTGGGTTAAAGTAGCAGGTCGCAGTTTTCAGAGATTCAGTTGCATGTCGCTCCCGCATCCAGCAGGAAATGCCAGCGATGCATCGAACTGTTCAAACAGTCATGGTGGAAGATGAGTTGCTAAGTTAGCATGATGTGATCACACAACACACTCACTCTCCTTCACGCTTTTCACCCAACGTACCCCAGACCCCTCCACCTCCCCACTTCTCTCTCTCTCTCTCTCTCTCTCTCTCTGCTAAGTATGAAGACTTAAGATCTAAGTATTTACAGAATATTGTCAATTAAGAAATTCATAATCTGGACTTTGTGAGAGTTCCAGAAGAGAGTATTTTTGTCTTTGAAAAGTTTCTTTTCCATGCCTTTAAGCTTAGATCCCAGACCTTGAATGCAGTCCAAAATATACAAATGTAATTTTTTTTCCCTGGTTTAAATAATAATGTATCTGTCGACTGTGAACCCCCATTGAAAGGGGCTGTGGCCTATTCAATAAACTAGTGTCAGTGTCAGTGTCAGTGTCAGTCTCTCTCTCTCTCTCTCTCTCTCTCTCTCTCTCTCTCTCTCTCTCACGCACATCACATATCCCCACCACCTTCATAAACACAACCACTGTCAATTTTGCTTTGGGTAGATCTTCCGATGAGCACACATACCTATCTATCTATCTATCTATGATGAATGTTAGTCGTGTCCATTTATGACCAACAAAACGGCAGAGAAGGCAACTGCTGTCGCGAGTATTTGAGCTAGAATTTGATTATAGTGGAGAATGTCTTGCCCAAGTCACATCCCCACTCTCTCGACCAAGAGGGCGACAAGACAGCTGCCGTTGAGATGGTCCCGAAAGACCAAATAACCCTCAAGGCTGCAGCACTTAGAGACAGTGCGATCTTGCTTCCTAGTCTGAGAGTCATAGTCCTTCACAAAAAAAACTAAACTGTAAATGATTTCCAATTGCCAATATAAACAAAATAGTCTCAAAGTTTGTGGCCTTTCATGCCTTGCTCTCATGGTGACCTCAGTTTCGATACCCCTCCACTTCCGTGCTTGGGGTGAGTCCTGTCAATGTCGTCAGTGTCGGCAGATTCATGGGGGGCTGTTGTTTGAGGGACGTGGTGGCGGTCTCCACTCTGGGAGGGACGCTCACTCAGTCTGGCTCCGCGACTAAGCCATTATTGTCGTTAGTAGGGGGCTTAGTAGGTGGTGTCCTAAGTACATTAAAACAGAACAGGCACCACTGAACACCACCGAAGCGACTCAGCAGCAGTGCAGGGTCTCCTCTGGTGTGTGGCCTCCTGGCGACCTAACATCGATGGTTCCCTGTGGACTGCCGACGCTGGAACTGCGACGGACGAACCGGGTGTGGCCGTGTATGGGGGAATCTAAATGAGCGGCGTGAGAGTAATGCCACTGAAACGGTGCAGATGATGGGGCAGCCAAAAAAAAAAAAAAATTCCAATTGCAGTAGAGAAACCAATGGCCATACAGCTCTCACTAAGCTGTTGGCCCAGCTGGAGGCTTTTGTCAATCTCTGACACAAGCAGAGCGTTCAGCTTCATTTCTCGTGGTGGGTTCCAAATGTCATGCTAGGTATTAACGCTTTCGTTGCTCAATTTTATTGACTTTGAAAATATATACGGTGCATTTAACACTGAACACGCGTTTCTGTGTTTTGAGCTTCTGCGCACGAGTGGTGATTGTGTGTGGGTGGGTGTGTGTGTGCGTGCGTGTGTGGGGGGTGGGGGAGGAGGTAGGTGGGTGTAGGTGTGTATGTGGGTGCATGTATGAGGTGGGAGGGGGAAGGGAGGAATATCTCTGAGTGAGCACACGCTCACGCACGTTCAGTTGTGTGTATGTATGTCTTTGCGAATACTTGTGCACACGCGAATACACACGCATGCACGCACACACACTGCTGTTTAATGATAGAAGCGTTTTATGTAGTCAAATGGTTCTATCGCCCGCCTACAGGGCAATAAGAAAACAATAACGACAACACGCACACACACACACACACACACACACACACACACACTCACCGATGACGTCAGTATCACTGCCTGACGTCATCTTGTCAGAAAATAAGACGTCACAAGAAAGGTTGGTAAGACAACATGTGGAAGAGGGAATAAACTGGTTAGTTTTTTTTTCTTGAGGAGAAGAGAGGACTGGCCGTACTGAGTGAGTTAAAGTAAAGGTTGGGAGGTCACTGAGAAGACTGGATCCAAGGTTAAAATGTTCAGGGTTCAACACAGGAAAGCGGGACGCAATCCGCTCCACTCCTTCTGCCGTTTTTATCTTCCACGACTGAAGTCAGGTATACCTATCAATGCAGACATACCATTCACACGTGGGTAAGAACGATGACGTCAGTCACTGCTTGACGTCATCTTGTCAGGAAATAAGACGTCACAAAAAAGGGTTAGGTAAGACAACATACAGGAGATTGAATGAATTGATGGATTATTTGATTAATTGATTTCTTTTAAAGTGTGGAGGTCATTCAGCAGATTGGGACAGAGGTAAAAATGTTAACAGTCCATTGTGTCTAATGTTCGGCACTGAAAGCCGGGCCAAGTCCTGTCCTTCCGCCGTTTTCATCTTCCACGACTGAAGTCAGGTATACCTATCTTATCTGTCCAAATAACCATTCACACCTGGGTGGAGTGAGGAAAAGTGGAGAAGAGTGTCTTTCCTCAAGACACGACGCCATGCCGAAAAGATAGGGCCTTGAACACTGATCAAGGGAGCTAATTAAAAAAACAAAGTAAGAGAGACAGTGAGAGCTTTTTTTTCTCTTTCTTTCTCTCTTTTCTTTTATTCTCCTTTTCTTCCTGGTCGGTATGCACAGGCAACAGAGAACTGGAGGAGAAATTTCGAGGAAGCCAAAAACACAAAAACAAAAAACACAAAAAAACTAATACAGTACACCGTGAGGGTGTGGGTTCGAATCCCGCTCTCGCCCTTTCTCCTAAGTTTGACTGGAAAATCAAACTGAGCATCTAGTCTTTCGGATGAGACGATAAACCGAGGTCCCGTGTGCAGCACGCACTTGGCGCACTGAAAAAGAACCCATGGCAACGAGAGTGTTGTCCTCTGGCGAAATTACGTAAAATGAAATCCACTTTCATAGGTACACAAATATGTAAGCATGCACTCAAGGCCTGACTAAGCGCGTTGGGTTATGCTGCTGGTCAGGCATCTGCTCAACAGATGTGGTGTAGCGTGTATGGATTTGTCCGAACGCAGTGACGCCTCCTTGAGAAACTGAAACTGAATCAGCTAATGATTAACACACACACACACACACACACACACACACACACACACACACAATCGCCATACTTAATATCACTTAAAGTGGAAGGTGTTAAACTGAAGACTACTACTACTACACTCGCCACACGTGTACACTGAGAAGCTCAAAGCAAACAAACAAACACGTGTTCACTGTCGAATATACCGTATTTATTTCAAAGAAAACAAAATTGTACAGTGAGAGCTTTAGTAGGCTACTTGACCAAGTTCGGAAAGCCAGAACTGGTGTTAAGCTAATGCAATACAAAACAGCGAACGTGGCATTGGCAGAAACGGTGTTAACAGGCCAAACTCTACCACTGGCTAGTTTATACCCCTGGGTAGTCTAGGCAACTAACACCCAGGCTTAAAACTAGCCCAAGCAAGGCCATGCCATACCCCTCCTGGCCAGAATCCCCTGTGTACACTTCGATCACCCAACCAACCTGCATCACATTTTTGTCTATAATAATAACAATAGTATTAGTAATAGTAGTCGTAACAATAAGAACAACAATGATAATAATAATAATAATAATGGATATATATATATATATAACCTCCCAAGGAATGACACTTTACTCCGATTTTCCTCACTCCATCAAGGTGTGAATGGTTATTTGGAGAGATAAGATAGGTATACCTGACTTCAGTCATGGAAGAAGAAAACGGCGGAAGTAAAGGACTTGGCCCGGCCTTCCTGTGCTGAACATTAGACACAATGGACCGTTGACCTTTTTACCTCTGTCCCAATCTGCTGAATGACCTCCACGCTTTAAAAGAAATCAATTAATCAAATAATCCATCGGTTCATTCAGTCTCCTGCATGTTGTCTTACCTAACCTTTTTTTTTGTGACGTCTTATTTCCTGACAAGATGACGTCAAGCAGTGACTGACGTCATCGTTCTTTTTTTCTCTCTTTTTTCTCTCTGCACTGTGTTTCAAAACACGTTTTTTGTTTTGTTTTCTGTTTTTC
>NC_134907.1:12803914-12806414 GCF_041734735.1 Babylonia areolata
AATACTACAAAATACTGATGAAGCTACTACTTTTTATAATGACGTAAGTGCTACAGGTTCTGATAATGATACAAACTTTGATGATGACGTGATTGCTTTGGTGATGTCACAGAATCTGATGACGGAAACACCACCACCACCACCAACAACAACAACAGCGCGCGCACTCTCTCTCTCTCTCTCTCTCTCTCTCTCTCTCTCTCTCTCTCCAGATAATGCCAACAAGTTTATTCAATATTTTCATTTCCAATGTTAAGATTGAAGAAGTCAAATCACACAAAGTTCTAGGTAATAGTTATCGATAATGATTTGTCATGGTCTGTAAAAGAATGTCTCAAAAAGTATTCCAGTTATCAAAAATAAAACACTTTGTAAATACACATGCCGGAAAACAATTCTTTAATGTTCACATGCATTCAATAATAGATTATGCTTCTACGTTGTGGGATTCTGCTAGTGCAAATACTCTAAAACCTCGTGTTAGATTATACAAACGTGCGTTGCTTTGAAATTGGTTTTTATTAAAGTCATGATTATAGGTCACTTGACATCCTCCTACTGGAGCTAAAACAAGAATATGATAAGGCTGTTTTTGTACACAAAATAGTAAGCGGCTATGCACCGCCTTCAGTTATAAATAACTTCCCAGTAAATAACATAAGACATGTACATAAGTTGCATATACCTCGTCCAAATCTTGATCTTTTTAAAGTCCAGCCTAACATACAGCGGGGGAACGTATTGGAATAATTTACCATCACATTTAAAAATATAACTAACCACACACACACACACACACACACACACACACACACACACACACACACACAAAACTTTAAGAAAAATCGATAAATGTACCCATTCACAAAAATTGACGTAACCTGAAACCAAACTTTGTGGGTTCCCTCTCACTCTCTCTTGAGTGAGTGCATGTGCGTGTGTGTGTGTGTGTGTGTGTGTGAACTGGTGGGATGGTGTTTGATTGCAACGGAAGAACTGTTTTCTCCGTCGGGTCTTTAGGGGGTTTTTTTTCTTCTTTTTTCTTGGGTTTGTGTGTGTGTGTGTGTGTGTGTGTGTGTGTGTGTGTGCATCTCATGCTTTTTTTGTGTGTTTGTTTGTTGTTTTTTAGTTGTTGTTGTTGTTGTTTTGTTTGTTTGTTGTTGTTGTTGTTTTTACTTTGGGTGGAATGGCTGTGAATGGTGGAATAATGGGAAAATACTGATGTATTTTGATTGTGTTTGAATTTTTCTTCTTTTGCTCATTTAGCTTTATTCCCTCTTTAGGGCGAGGGCTGGATGTAAAAAAAGCATGTTACTTGCTTATCTATTACCCTGGATAATAAAGATTTTGTCTTGTCTTGTCTTCTCTCTGTCTCTGTCTCTGTCTCTGTCTTCTCTCACTCGTCTCTCTCTCGTCTCTCTCACTCTCTCTCTTGTCGCTTTGGACCAGATTGAACAGACCCAACCAGCATCACGAAAATCGTCCTTTCGTACGAGAGAGTGGGTGAAAGGAGAGAGAGAGAACAGATCCCATCTCAGCACACGAATACCCCACCTTTCCTTCAACAGACAAGTGAATGAGACCGCAACAACATGACCCTCACCTACAGACGAGGAGAATGACCCCAACCTATGACCCTTCACCTACTGACATGTGAATGACCCCAACCTATGACCCTTCACCTTAAGACATATAAATGACCCCAACCTATGACCTTTCATCTACAGACATGTCAATGACCCAAACCTATAGCCTTTCACCCACAGACGTGTGAATGACCCCAACCTATGACCTTTCACCTACAGACATGTCAATGACCCAAACCTATAGCCTTTCACCCACAGACGTGTAATCCCACTTGATCCCACCCCACAGACGTGTGATGACCCCAACCTATGACCTTTCACCACGACGAGTGAATGACCACAACCTATGACTTTCACTACAGACGTGTGAATGACCCCAACCTATGACCTTTCACCTACAGACATGTGAGTGACCCCCAACCTATGACCTTTCACCTACAGACGACTGAATGACCCCAGCCTATGATCCTTCACCCGCAGACGTGTGAATGACCCCAACCTATAACCTTTCACCTACAGACGTGTGAATGACCTCAACCTATAACCTTTCACCTACAGACGTGTGAATGACCTCAACCTATGACCCTTCACCTACAGACATGTGAATGAACCTAACCTATGACCCATCACCTACAGACGTGTGAATGACCCCCCAACCTATGACCCTTCACCTACAGACATGTGAATGACCCTCAACCTATGACCTTTCACCTACAGACATGTGAATGACCCCCCAACCTATGACCTTTCACCTACAGACGTGTGAATGACCCCCCAACCTCCCCCCCTCCCACACACCCCCACCAGCTCACCCAGCATCTGTTGATACTCCTTGTTGGTGACACTGATGGGGTTGGCACAGGTCAGGTAGGGGGAGGTGAACCCCATAGCACCGACCACTGGGCCCAGGGTGT
>NC_134907.1:12818914-12826414 GCF_041734735.1 Babylonia areolata
CAGTACATGCCGCAACAACGACAGCACCCTTACAGAGGGGCGACAATAAATACGTTCAGTGAGGGCTACCACGTATCGTCGCTGGCGACAATCCATACAGGGGACGACAGTACATGCCGCAACAACAACACAGCACCAGTACAGAGTGATGGCCTAGAGGTAACGCGTCCGTCTAGGAAGCGAGAGAGTCTGAGTGCGCTGGTTCGAATCACGGTTCAGCCGCCGATATTTTCTCCCCCTCCACAAGACCTTGAGTGGTGGTCTGGACGCTAGTCATTGGGATGAGACGATAAACCGAGGTCCCGTGTGCAGCATGCATTTAGCGCACGTAAAAGAACCCACGGAAACAAAAGGGTTGTTCCTGGCAAAATTCTGTATAAAAATCCACTTCGGATAGGAAAAACAAATAAAACTACACACAGGTAAAAAAAAAAAAAAAAAAAAAAAAGGGTGGCGCTGTAGTGTAGCGACGCGCTCTCCCTGGGGAGAGCAGCCCGAATTTCACACAGAGAAATCTGTTGTGATAAAAAGAAATACAAATACGTGCAGTGAGGGTTGCACGCATCGTCGCCGGCGACATTCCATGCAGGGGCAACAACAAGCGTTTCGCGTGCAGTGACGACTTCTGTGCGTGTCCAATTGGATTCGTCTGTGCTTTGAGCTGAAGCTTCGACTGTGGGACCTTTGAGCTTTGACCTTTTCTTTTACCTACCATTCTCCCAGGTCAGCTTACTTATGTGCATAATGGACTTGCGAATAGCTTAAAGCTGAAAGAGCCTCCTGCTGTGTTGTATTTCTCTTTTTTCTCTTTTTTTTTTTTTTTTTTATCACAACAGATTTCTCTGTGTGAAATTCGGGCTGCTCTCCCCACTGAGAGCGCGTCGCTACACTACAGCGCCACCCGTTTTTATTTTGTATTTTTTTTCCTGCGTGCAGTTTTATTTGTTTTTCCTATCCGAAGTGGATTTTTCTACAGAATTTTGCCAGGAATAACCCTTTTGTTGCCGTGGGTTCTTTTACATGCGCTACGTTCGTGCTGGCACACGGGACCTCGGTTTATTGTCTCATCCGAATGACTAGCATCCAGACCACCACTCAAGGTTTAGTGGATGGGGAGAAAATATCGGCGGGCTGAGCTGTGATTCGAACCAGCGCGCTCAGATTCTTTCGCTTCCTAGGCGGACGTGTTACCTCTAGGCCATCACTCCGCTTTATACTGCAGTTAGTTAACTGCGCCAGCAAGTCTCCTGAATTCGTGAAGGCAGTGAGATGACAGGCTGGGTATCAGGATAAATAGGAACGTGTTTAACTCTTTCCATACGAACGGCGAAAGAGACGACGTTAACAGCGTTTCATCCCAATTACCATCACCAAAATATTGCAAGCGGAAGGCTCTTATACTGAAGACGTGAATGTTGACAAAGAATACCACAATTCTGACGACGGAACGGAAGCTAAAGGTTGGGTCATTCAGACACCCACTGAACATCCGAGGGGTCTGTGTAGAGGAGAAGAGAGGACTGGCCGTACTGAGTGAGTTAACTCCATTTGTAGTTGGTGCATGACATGACAGATAGAGAGAGAGAGAGAGAGAGAGAGAGAGAGAGAGAGAGAGAGAGAGAGAGAGAAACGTGAAAGTGAAACGTGAAAGTCATTTATTGTCCACATCGCAATACAGCCCTCAGGACAAGGGGGATATCATATTAAGCATTTTGTTGCACCTCTTGAATGGTTCTAAATCGCACCCCACACACACACACACACACACACACACACACACACACGCAAAATACATATTTAATAATGCACGCACTCACATGCGCAGATACATACATGAAACGTGCGGTTAAATGTGGATCATCATTGGATTAGTTGTCATTTTGTTCCATTATCTCTTTTCTCACAAGCATTGTTTTTGCTATGAATCTAGCTAGAGCTTTCAAAGAGTTTTCATTATCATTCGAAATAATACTCACAACATGATTCTGACTCGGATTACCAAATAAAGAATTTATCATACTACAGTTTTTGTTGTGTGTGTGTGTGTGTGTGTGTGTGTGAGAGAGAGAGAGAGAGAGAATGCGAATGCGAATACGAATACGAATACTTTATTTATCACAGACCATAGCCCCTCATGAAGGGGTGTACATAAAACATACGAGCACATCACTGCCATACCAAAATGTTATACATACCTATCAACGGTCATGTCAAACGATTGATGTTTAATTAAGTCATATCACCAAGACAATACAATATCTCTGTGATAAGAAACTCTATGGAGAGCTGGATAGTACAAGGTCTTCAGAGAAGAAGCCCCCCTCAGTCAAGTTTTTCGGCCGTGAACTCCTTATACTCTAAGGGGGCCGGGCCGCACCCAGGTCATGACTCCTGGATGCCCTTGTATTGCCGCCTTTTTTCTGTTTTCCTGGTCCTCAGCAGGTTCGAACCCGCGCCTCCAAGTTGGTCGCCACTTCAGGACTGAGTCACCTTTTCTGGCAGACGTTTTGACCATTGAGCCATCGTACGCCTAGTTTGAGTAGGGAAATTTAATCCTTATGAAGTTGACTTTCATTCCTCCTCGACCAGATCCAGCTGGAACTCTTTTCTGCTGCTTCTGCCATTGCCTTCAGACCCCGTGTCCTCTCTGTGCCAGAAATCGACAGCTGTTTCATGAGGCTGTAGGCAGATGCGCACACAAACCCTCTTTTACCAATCTCTATGGTGAGGACTTTGGCTTGGAAGCCAGATTCTCTCAGGCTGCTGGCTAGACTAGCATACTTCTCGGTCTTGTAGATGTGGGCTTCCTCCATTATGCTTTCGTATCATTTCTCTGAATAAATGCATTGTGCAAGAAAATTGACACATTCCGAACATCACTCTCTCTCTTACGGACGATACCAACAAACTAGATTTAAAGGCACATGGATTTTGGTAATATTTCAAGGGATTGAACTTTTGTCTGATACACAAAACAAAATGTAATTCATCTTCTTTGGATTCTCTACACAATGGACAAATCAAATTAGTTTCATTGAATTTTTTTGTATCTATAATGATGTACAGTTAAATCATATATACTTAATCGAAATCTCGTCGTTATATTTGTCAAGTGTTAAGAGAGAGAGAGAGAGAGATAGAGAGAGAGAGAGAGAGAGAGGGAGAGAGAGAGAAAGAGAGAGAGAGGGGGGAGAAAGAGAGAGAGGGAGAAAGAGAGAGAGAGGGAAAGAGAGAGAGAGAAAGAGAGAGAGAGAGAAAGAGAGAGAGAGGGAGAAAGAGAGAGAAAGAGAGAGGGAGAAAGAGAGAGAGAGGGAGAAAGCGAGAGAGAGAGGGAGAAAGCGAGAGAGAGAGGGAGAAAGAGAGAGAGAGGGGGGAGAAAGAGAGAGAGGGAGAAAGAGAGAGAGAGGGAAAGAGAGAGAGAGAAAGAGAGAGAGAGGGAGAAAGCGAGAGAGAGAGGGAGAAAGCGAGAGAGAGAGGGAGAAAGAGAGAGAGGGAGAAAGAGAGAGAGAGAAAGAGAGAGTGAGAGAGAGAGAGAGTGAGAGACAGAGAGAGAGAGTAAACTGCAAATGACTTCCCATGAGTCCGCCCATGAACAACGTTCCAGCAGTGTCTTGTGTATTTTTTTGACGGGCGTACCAATAGCAGAGTGGTTAAAGCGTTGAGCTTTCAATCTGAGGGTCCCGGGTTCGAATCTCGGTAACGGCGCCTGGTTGGAAAAGCGTGGAGATTTTTCCGATCTCCCAGGTCAACATTATGTGCAGACCTGCTAGTGCCTGAACCCCCTTCGTGTGTATACTCACCCAGAAGATCAAATACGCACGTTCAAGATCCTGTAATCCATGTCAACGTTTAGTGAGTTATGGAAACAAGAACATACCCAGCATGCACACCCCCGAAAACGGAGTATGGCTGCCTTCATGGCGGAGCAAATAAACAAAACGGTGATACACGTAAAAGAAAAGTTACAAGTCTGTCTTAGTGTGTATGTGTGTGTACCTGAAAATTAAGCGACACAGGAAACGAATGATGAGCGCCCAATGGCAGCCGTCAGTCGGCTCTAACCAGGTAAGCAGGCAGACTGTTGTGCAAATGACCCCGTGTTTGTAAAGCGCTTAACTCACTCCGTACGGCCAGTCCTCTCTTCTCCTCTACACAGACCCCTCGGATGTCCAGTGGGTGTCTTTATGACCCAACCTTTAGCTTCCGTCGTAAGAATTGTGGTATTCTTTGTCAACATTCACCTCTCCAGTATAAGAGCCTTCCGCTTGCAATATTTTGATGATGGTAATTGGGGTGAAACGCTGTTAACGTCGTCTCTTTCGCGGTTCGTATAGTGAGAGTTAATGCATGGTTTCCGACCAAGGACCGGTGGTGTATAAGTATCCATACCATTCATTCATATTTCAAGGTTGGTGCTGTTAGGCGACTGGATGAAGTTTTTTATGGGTGTCCCTGTCTAAGCCGACGTTCTCAGCCGAGATAAGGGACAGTCATAAAGACGTCTTCGACCTGTTATGTTATGTGATGGTCACTGGTGTCTCACCTGCCGTTTGTTTCAGACTTCACCTCTGTCTACACAGTCCGCAGGTCACACACACACACACACACACACACACACACACACACACACACACACACACAACACGAAACATACACATACGAGCGTGCGCCCGCCCGCACGCACGCACGCACTCACGCAGACACACACATACACACGCATGCACGCATGTAAGTATACATGCACGCAGACACACACACATCATCATCATCATCATCATCATCATCATCATCATCGTCAACACACACACACACATGATCTCTCTCTCTCTCTCTCTCTCTCTCTCTCTCTCTCTCTCTCTCACACACACACACACACACACACACACACACACACTGAAGATAGAACACACACACACACACACACACACACACACACACACACACATACATGCACAAACACACGCACAAACACACGAACACACACACACACATGATTCTCTCTCTCTCTCTCTCTCTCTCTCTCTCTCACACACACACACACACACACACACACACGTGCACAAACACACGCACAAGCACACGAACAAAAAATATCCACATATATGGCGTAATTAGCTGTATAACACACACACACACACACACACACACACACACACACACACACACATCATCATCATCATCATCATCATCATCATCATCATGACACACACGCGCGCGCGCGCGTCCGCGCGCACACACACACACACACACACACACACACACACACACACCACTCAATATAAAACAGGAGACGTGTTCGCTGTCCTATAGACCAGATATATGTATATATATATCTTTCAAGGTAGATAAAAATTGAGCGGCGAGAGCGTTTGGTACATGACAGACATCAGGAACAGAAAGCAGCCAGCACTTAGCAAATGACTATGGCAATACAAAACAGCGAAGGTAGCAGCGTGACTTGGAGATATACAACACTGATGTTTTCATCTCACTCTTTAGCAAACAAACCCCCCTCAACCCCTTCCCCTTTCCCTTTCCCTTTACTGTGTATCTAAGCCACTGCTTTAACTCTTTCCATACGAGACCACCACTCAAGGTCTAGTGGATGGGGAGAAAATATCGGCGGGCTGAGCTGTGATTCGAACCAGCGCGCTCAGATTCTTTCGCTTCTTAGGCGGACGCTTTACCTCCAGGCCATCACTCCGCTTTATACTGCAGTTAGTTAACTGCGCCAGCAAGTCTCCTGAATTCGTGAAGGCAGTGAGATGACAGGCTGGGTATCAGGATAAATAGGAACGTGTTTAACTCTTTCCATACGAACGGCGAAAGAGACGACGTTAACAGCGTTTCACCCCAATTACCATCATCAAAATATTGCAAGCGGAAGGCTCTTATACTGAAGACGTGAATGTTGACAAAGAATACCACAATTCTGACGACGGAAGCTAAAGGTTGGGTCATTCAGACACCCACTGAACATCCGAGGGGTCTGTGTAGAGGAGAAGAGAGGACTGGCCGTACTGAGTGAGTTAACTCCATTTGTAGTAGGTGCATGACATGACACACACAGAGAGAGAGAGAGAGAGAGAGAGAGAGAGAGAGAGAGAGAAACGTGAAAGTGAAACGTGAAAGTCATTTATTGTCCACATCGCAATACAGCCCTCAGGACAAGGGGGATATCATATTAAGCATTTTGTTGCACCTCTTGAATGGTTCTAAATCGCACCCCACACACACACACACACACACACACACACACACACACGCAAAATACATATTTAATAATGCACGCACTCACATGCGCAGATACATACATGAAACGTGCGGTTAAATGTGGATCATCATTGCATTAGTTGTCATTTTGTTCCATTATCTTTTTTTTCTCACAAGCATTGTTTTTGCTATGAATCTAGCTTGAGTTTTCAAAAAAGTTTTCATTATCATGAACACACACACACACACACACACACACACACACACATATACATGCACAAACACACGCACAAACACACGAACACACACACACACACATGATCTCTCTCTCTCTCTCTCTCTCTCTCTCTCTCTCTCACACACACACACACACACACACACACACACTGAAGATAGAACACACACACACACACACACACACACACACACACACACACACACACACACACACACGCACAAACACACGCACAAACACACGAACAAAAAATATCCACATATATGGCGTAATTAGCTGTATAA
The DNA here is from genome assembly GCF_041734735.1 of Babylonia areolata. Lineage (NCBI taxonomy): Eukaryota > Metazoa > Mollusca > Gastropoda > Neogastropoda > Buccinidae > Babylonia > Babylonia areolata. The sequence goes on from NC_134907.1 coordinate 12,825,647, forward strand.
CACACACACACACACACACACACACACACACACACACACACACACACACACACACACACACACACATCATCATCATCATCATCATCATCATGACACACACACGCGCGCGCGCGTCCGCACACACACACACACACACACACACACACACACACACACACACACACCACTCAATATAAAACAGGAGACGTGTTCGCTGTCCTATAGACCAGATATATGTATATATATATATCTTTCAAGGTAGATAAAAATTGAGCGGCGAGAGCGTTTGGTACATGACAGACATCAGGAACAGAAAGCAGCCAGCACGTAGCAATGACTATGGCAATACAAAACAGCGAAGGTAGCAGCGTGACTTGGAGATATACAACACTGATGTTTTCATCTCACTCTTTAGCAAACAAACCCTCCCAATCCCTTCCCCTTTCCCTTTCCCTTTACTGTGTATCTAAGCCACTGCTTTAACTCTTTCCATACGAACGGCGAAAGAGACGACGTTAACAGCGTTTCACCCCAATTACCATCATCAAAATATTGCAAGCGGAAGGCTCTTATGCTGAAGACGTGAATGTTGACAAAGAATACCACAATTCTGACGACGGAAGCTAAAGGTTGGGTCATTCAGACAACCCACTGGACATCCGAGGGGTCTGTGTAGAGGAGAAGAGAGGACTGGCCGTACTGAGTGAGTTAAAGCTGTCGAGTCGTGATTGGAGAGAGAGAGAGAGAGGGGAGAGAAGAGAGAGAGAGAGAAGACAGAGAGACAGACAA
>NC_134907.1:12831414-12833914 GCF_041734735.1 Babylonia areolata
AAAAAAAAAAAAAATTGAAGGAGAAAAAAAAAAGGCACGGTGGCTGAATCAAGATGGCGCCTCTCTTCTGGCGGCCGGAAGTGACGTGGTCAGGTCACGGTCATCCGGGTGCTTTACTTGACCTCGTAGATGTCTCCGGGCAGTTTTCCTTCCGCCGCCAGCTTGTCCATGAGCTGGAAGGGGCTCTGGTTCTGTTGCACACAGTCACGGTTGTCACGTGCAGTCAGTGCTCTGTGCACCATTGTGGAGGTGAGTTATCATGGACAATAATGATCTTCTTCTTCTTCTTCTTCTTCGTCTTCATTCGTGGGCTGCAACTCCCACGTTCCCTCCTATGTACACGAGTGGGTTTTTTCGTGTATGACCGTTTTTACCCAACCGCCATGTTGGCAGCCATATTCCGTTTTCGGGGATGTGCATGCTGGGTATGTTCCTTCTTTCCATAACCCCACCGCGAACGCTGACATGGGTTACAGGATCTTTAACGTTGCGTATTTGATCTTCTGCTTGCGTATACACACGAAAGTGGTCAAGACACAAGCAGGTCTGCACATTTTGTTGACCTGGGAGATCGGAAAAATCCCCACCCTTTACTCACCAGGCGCCGTTACCGAGATTCGAACCCGGGACCCTCAGGTTGAAAGCTCAATGCTTTAACCACTCGGCTGTTGCGCCCGTCACGGAAAATAATGATAATAATGGATACTTATATAGCACACTATCCAGAATTCTGCTCCAGGGTGCTTTACAAAAGAAAACACCACTTTTGTTTATATAACACATTATTATCAATATTACGTACACACACTTACACAAAAATGTGACTAAAATGTGGTGTTAAACCTCAGAATGGTGAGTCATACTGGATATAGTGTTAAACCGTAGAATGGTGAGTCATGATGGATATAGTGTTAAACCATAGAATGGTGAGTCATATAGGATATAGTGTTAAACCGTAGAATGGTGAGTCATGATGGATATAGTGTTAAACCATAGAATGGTGAGTCATATAGGACATAGTGTTAAACTGTAGAATGGTGAGTCATGATAGATATAGTGTTAAACCATAGAATGGTGAGTCATAAAGGATACAGTGTTAAACCATAGCACGGTAAGTCATGATGGATGTAGTGTTAAACCATAGCACGGTAAGTCATGATACAATGTTAACCATAGCATGGTAAGTCATGATACAGTGTTAAACCATAGCATGGCAAGGCATGATACAGTGTTAAACCATAGCATGGCAAGTCATGATACAGTGTTAAACCATAGCATGGTAAGTCATGATGGATGTAGTGTTAAACCATAGCACGGTAAGTCATGATACAATGTTAAATCATAGCATGGTAAGTCATGATGGATGTAGTGTTAAACCATAGCATGGGAAGTCATGATACAGTGTTAAACCATAGCATGGTAAGTCATGATGGATGTAGTATTAAACCATATCATGGTAAGTCTTGATACAGTGTTAAACCATAGCATAGTGAGTCATAATACAGTGTTAAACCATAGCATGGTATATCATGATACAGTGTTAAACCATAGCATGGCAAGTCATGATACAGTGTTAAACCATAGCATGTTAAGTCATGATATAGTGTTAAACCATAGCATGGCAAGTCATGATACAGTGTTAAACCATAGCATGTTAAGTCATGATACAGTGCTAAACCATAGCATGGTAAGTCATGATGGATGTAGTATTAAACCATAGCATGGTAAGTCTTGATACAGTGTTAAACCATAGCATGGTGAGTCAAAATACAGTGTTAAACCATAGCATGGTAAGTCATGATGGATGTAGTATTAAACCATAGCATGGTAAGTCTTGATACAGTGTTAAACCATAGCATGGTAAGTCATGATATAGTGCTAAACCATAGCATGGTGAGTCATAATACAGTGTTAAACCATAGCATGGTGAGTCATAATACAGTGTTAAACCCTGGTCAAAGCATCCAAAACAGAAAGAAAAAGACAATATTATAGCTATTCTTTAATTTTAAAAAATAATATTAAAAATTAAAAAGAAATTTTAAAAAGGGGGTCGGGGGTGGGGGGGGGGGGGCGATGAATTTTGCTGATTTCTATGGATAATTCTTTTATTTGCACATATCCACCATAGAGTTTCAACGCATGTGAACCTTACCCAATAAACACCTGTTCACCTGTCCTGTACAGCTGACTCTGCAGAAACCTGTGCAGCTTACCCTAAAGACACCTTACCCTACAGACACCTGAATAGCTTACCCTGCAGACACCTTACCCTACAGACACCTGAATAGCTTACCCTGCAGACACCTTACCCTACAGACACCTTACCCTACAGACATCTTACCCTACAGACACATGTACACCTTACCCTACAGACACCTGTGCAGCTTACCCTAAAGACACCTTACCCTACAGACACCTGTGCAGCTTACCCTAAAGACACCTTACCCTACAGACATCTGTACACCTTACCCTACAGACACCTGTACACCTTACCCTA
>NC_134907.1:12846414-12853914 GCF_041734735.1 Babylonia areolata
GCCGTCTTGATCTGAAGAGAACAGAGAAAGGGAAAGAGAACTTGAGAGAAAGAGAAGAAGAAGAAGAAATAAAGAGAGACGTGACGGGCAAAGAGGGAAGGAGAGGACAGAAAGAGAGAGAGAGAGAGAGTGGATGATAGGGAACTCAGAACTCAAAACGTTTTTATTCAAGGATTAAGATTTTAGCCATAGCCTATTCTTCCAATCTGTCCTCGCTAATCTACATCTATTACAAAATAGCACACACATAAATGAAAGGAAAAGGTTTTCATGCAGAAGGGTATACATAATGAAGAAAACAACCCCCCCCCCACACACACACACACACACCCGTGCACACACATGCATACACACACTTGACGTTCGCGCGCGAGCGCACACACATATATACCCACACACGCACGCACACACACTGAGAGCACCCCCTCCCTCCCCCCACACACACTAAGATTGACAGATGGATAGGACAGTGAGTCAGAGAGAGAGAGAGAGAGAGCCAGAGAGAGAAAGAGAGAGAGAGGGGGCGGGTGAGAGAGGAGAAAGACAGAGACGGGGAAGAGAAACAAAGGAAGAGAAACACAAAGGAAGAGAAACAAAAAAGAGAAACAAAGGAAGAGAAACAAAGGAAGAGAAATAAAGGAAGAGAAACATGAAGAGAAACAAAGGGAAACAAAGGAAGAGAAACAAAAGGAAGAGAAACATAAAGGAAGAGAAACAAAAGGAAGAGAAACAAAAGGAAGAGAAACATAAAGGAAGAGAAACAAAGGAAGAGAAACAAAGGAAGAGAAACAAAGGAAGAGAAACAAAGGAAGAGAAACATAAAGGACGAGAAACAAAGAGAAACAAAGGAAGAGATACAAAGGAAGAGATACAAAGGAAGAGAAGCGTAATGTGAACACAGAGGAGACACTTCAGGGGGGTTGGGGGGGGGGGAAGAGGGGGGCCGGGGAGGGAGTGGTGTAAGAAGAGGAGAGTTTTCAGTTTTCAGTTTTCAGTAGCTCAAGGAGGCGTCACTGCGTTCGGACAAACCCATATACGCTACACCACATCTGCCAAGCAGATGCCCGACCAGCAGCGTAACCCAACGCGCTTAGTCAGGCCTTGAGAAAAAGAAAAAAACAAAAACAAAAACACACACACACACACACAAACAAACAAAAAAGAGTAAGGTTTCATGTCCTCTTACGGCCGTTACGGGCAGTGAAATCAAACACAGATCTCGGCCTGAGGTGACAGGCCTTCACTGACACCCTGACCTGTAATCTTCTGTCTTATCTCAGTGAGGTGACAGCCCTTCACTGACACCCTGACCTGTAAGCTTCTGTCTCATCTCAGTGAGGTGACAGGCCTTCACTGACACCCTGACCTGTAATCTTCTGTATTATCTCAGTGAGGTGACAGTCCTTCACTGACACCCTGACCTGTAATCTTCTGTATTATCTCAGTGAGGTGACAGCCCTTCACTGACACCCTGACCTGTAATCTTCTGTCTTATCTCAGTGAGGTGACAGCCCTTCACTGACAACCTGACCTGTGATCTTCTGTATTATGTCAGTGAGATGACAGCCCTTCACTGACAACCTGACCTGTAAGCTCTGTCTTATTTCAGTGAGGTGACAGCCCTTCACTGACATCCTGACCTGTAAGCTCTGTCTTATCTGTGAGGTGACAACCCTTTACTGACACCCTGACCAATGAACTGTCTTATCTCAGTAAGGTGACAACCCTTCACTAACATCCTGACCTGTAAGCTTGGTCTTATCTGTGAGGTGACAACCCTTCACTAACATCCTGAACTGTAAACTCTGTCTTATCTCAGTGAGGTGACAGCCTTCACTGACATCCTGACCTGTAACTTCTGTCTTATCACAGTGAGGTGACAGCCCTTCACTAACATCCTGACCTGTAAGCTGTGTCTTATCTGTGAGGTGACAGCCCTTCACTGGTATCCTGAACTGTAAACTTCTGTCTTATCACAGTGAGGTGACAGCCCTTCACTGACAACCTGACCTGTAATCTTCTGTATTATCTCCGTGAGATGACAGCCCTTCACTGACATCCTGACCTGTAATCTTCTGTATTATCTCAGTGAGATGACAGCCCTTCACTGACAACCTGACCTGTAAGCTCTGTCTTATCTCAGTGAGGTGACAGCCCTTCACTGACACCCTGACCTGTAATCTTCTGTCTTATCTCAGTGAGGTGACAGTCCTTCACTAACAACCTGACCTGTAATCTTCGATCTCATCACAGTGAGGTGACAGTCCTTCACTGACAACCTGACCTGTAATCTTCTGTATTATCTCAGTGAGATGACAGCCCTTCACTGACAACCTGACCTGCAATCTTCTGTCTTATCTCAGTGAGGTGACAGCCCTTCACTGACACCCTGATCTGTAATCTTCTGTCTTATCTCAGTGAGGTGACAGCCCTTCACTGACACCCTGACCTGTAATCTTCTGTATTATCTCAGTGAGGTGACAGCCCTTCACTGATAACCTGACCTGTGATCTGTATTATCTCAGTGAGGTGACAGCCCTTCACCGACAACCTGACCTGTAATCTTCTGTATTATCTCAGTGAGGTGACAGCCCTTCACTGACAACCTGACCTGTGATCTTCTGTATTATCTCAGTGAGGTGACAGCCCTTCACTGACAACCTGACCTGTGATCTTCTGTATTATCTCAGTGAGGTGACAGCCCTTCACTGACATCCTGACCTGTAAACTTCTGTCTTATCACAGTGAGGTGACAGCCCTTCACTGGTATCCTGAACTGTAAACTTCTGTCTTATCTCAGTGAGGTGACAGCCCTTCACTGACATCCTGACCTGTAAACTTCTGTCTTATCACAGTGAGGTGACAGCCCTTCACTGACAACCTGACCTGTAATCTTCTGTATTATCTGTGAGGTGACAGGTGACAGCCCTCCACTGACATCCTGACCTATAAGCTTCTGTCTTATCTCAGTGAGGTGACAACCCTTCACTAACATCCTGAACTGTAAACTCTGTCTTATCACAGTGAGGTGACAGCCCTTCACTAACATCCTGACCTGTAAGCTCTGTCTTATCTCAGTGAGGTGACAGCCCTTCACTGACACCCTGACCTGTAATCTTCTGTATTATCTCCGTGAGGTGACAGTCCTTCACTGACACCCTGACCTGTAAACTTCTGTCTTATCTCAGTGAGGTGACAGCCCTTCACTGACACCCTGACCTGTAAACTTCTGTCTTATCTCAGTGAGGTGACAGCCCTTCACTGACATCCTGACCTGTAAGCTCTGTCTTATCACAGTGAGGTGACAACCCTTCACTGACACCCTGAACTGTAAACTTCTGTCTTATCACAGTGAGGTGACAGTCCTTCAGTGACACCCTGAACTGTAAACTTCTGTCTTATCACAGTGAGGTGACAGCCCTTCACTGGTATCCTGAACTGTAAACTTCTGTCTTATCACAGTGAGGTGACAGCCCTTCACTGACATCCTGAACTGTAAGCTCTGTGGAAGAAGACAAGAATGACTGCAGGATTCTTCAAAGACAAAAAACTAAAGTTATAAAAACCTTTTGGGTGGCAGTTGAATCCTCTTTGTTTTGACACGGCGTTTCGAAACCATAGGCCCGTTGTCAAGTGATGAGAAGAGGACAGTGTGAATAGGAAAGCCTATGTGAGGAAAGGGTAAGCTCTGTCTTATCACAGTGAGGTGACAGCCCTCCACTGACGAGCATGCTTGGCAGCAGCAGCAGTCAAGGGGTTAACCCTGGTTCGATCTTGATCTCCTTCCTGGATGTTTTGTTTCCCCTCACCCCCCACCCCCACCCCCACCCCCACCCCCTCCCGCCCCGCCCCACCCTCTTCCACCTCCAACCCTACACTTGTTACAGTCAGCTGTGTCCCCCAACTATGACCATCAGAACAGCAGACACAACAACTGTTGTCCCAACTATCTGGACAAGGATTTTGATTCCAGTGGAGGGTGTCTTGCCCCAAGTTACATCCCCCACTCTCGTGGCCATGTGTTAGGACATGGTGGTGTTGAGATGGCCCCCAAAGGCCAACTGACCCCCAAGCTTGCAGCACTTCTTCTTCTTCTTCTCCTTCTTCTTATTCTGCGTTCGTGGGCTGCAACTCCCACGTTCACTCGTATGCACACGAGTGGGCTTTTACGTGTATGACCGTTTTTACCCCGCCATGTAGGCAGCCATACACCGTTTTCGGGGGTGTGCATGCTGGGTATGTTCTTGTTTCCATAACCCACCCAACGCTGACATGGATTACGGGATCTTTAACGTGCGTATTTGATCTTCTGCTTGCATATACACACACGAAGGGGGTTCAGGCACTAAGCAGGTCTGCACATATGTTGACCTGGGAGATCGTAAAAATCTCCACCCTTCACCCACCAGGCGCCGTCACCGTGATTCGAACCCGGGACCCTCAGATTGACAGTCCAACGCTTTCACCACTCGGCTATTGCGCCCTGCAGCACTAACAGCCGGTGAAATCTTGCCTTCAAGTCTGATGGTCATAGTCCTTGACAAAAGACTAAGCTGTAAAAAAAAAAAAAAGTGGAGAGTACAGTGGAGAGTGTCTTGCCCAAGTGACATCCCCACTGTCTCGGCCAAGAGGGCTTCGGAACAGCTGGGTTTGAGATGGACAACTAATCCCCAGGCCTCCAGCACTAACAGCCAGTGAAATCTGCCTTCAAGTCTGAGGGTCACAGTCCTTCACAAAAGGCTAAGCTGTAAGTAGAATCCCCCAATGGCAGTGGTGGAGAAACCGTTGATCATACGGCTCTCACTTTGCTTTTTCAACTCCTTGTTAAACAGTCCAGTTGGTTCGCTGTTATAGTTGTTAGTTTTTCATTAGAAATATGTTTTATTGTTATGATTTTTTGTTTATTTTTTTTTAAACAAAACTTAAATCAATAATTTTCACACACACACACACACACACACACACACACACACACACACTCACTTTCACTTACTCGAATGCGTAAACAGTAATTCCCCCCCCCCACCCCCACCCCCCCACCCCACCCCTCTCCTCCCACTCGATTTTTTTTCCTTCCCTCGTCTAATATCACTTACAGTGAAAAGACGTTAAACTAAAGAACGAACGAACGAACTTTGCCTGTTGGCCCAACTGCAAGCCAATGTATCAGTCTCTTGACACGACACCCCTACACGTACTCACCAGGCCCTCAGTGAGGTCAAAGCCCACCACGTATCCCGTGGGCCCCACCAGTTTGCTGAGGAGGAACACGAAGCTGCCGGATCCACAGCCAATGTCAAGGATGCGTTTTCCTTTCAGGTTCTCTGGGAAGTTCAGTCCGGAGCCGTAGTATCTGAAACAAAAACGGAGTGGGTCAATCATTCATATGTACAAAAAAAATATATATATATATACATATATATGTATATACCACGCCCTCCGCACACACACACACACACACACACACACACACACACACACACACTTTCACTTACTCGTATGCGTACACAGTAATCCCCCCACCCCCCACCCTCCCTCTCGATTTTTTTCCTTCCCTCGTCTAATATCACTTACAGTGAAAAGACGTTAAACTAAAGAACGAACACACACACACACACACACACACACACACACACACACACACACACACACACACACACCCTACCACGCCCTCCACACACACACACACACACACACACACACACACACACACACACACACACACACACACCATCTGACAGCAGGCTGAGCTCCAGGACAAACAACGACCTGAGCTGCGACATCCCCACCTGCACGACACGGTACAGGCAAATGACGTTCTTCCCCGAGGACCATACCAGAATGGAACAAGCTGCCTCAGGAGGTTGTGACGACTGAGTCACTGGACTGCTTCAAGTCCAGGCTGGCCTCCCATCTCTAGAACCTGAAACAACCCCCCCCCCCTCCCTATTACCCCTAACCCTCCCTCTTACCCTCCTCCTGACCACTGGTTCCCTACAACCCCCCCCCCCCAACCCCCCCGCCACCCCTCCCAGTTACTTTTTCTACCCCTGCCCCCCCCCCCCCCCACCCCCATCCACGGCTGCTGCAGAGGCTTGGCATCATGTTGGTGCATGCTGAACGTGCACTGGCTGGCCAAGCCACCAAACAAACAAAAAAAATATTTATTTTTAATCCTCACAACAGCGCAATCTTCGGCAATCTCCCGAAACTACGACAGAATCATCTGTAAAAATGATGTTGGCCGTATAAAGGAAGAAGAAGACACCAACCCCCCCCCCCCCCCCCACACACACACACCCTACCACGCCCTCCACACACACACACACACACACACACACACACACATAATGGCCACACACCTCTTTTTAATCTCCTCACTCAGCTGAGCGAAGCTGCCTTTCTGCTCTTCAGTCAGCTGTTCCTCGTTACAGCGACAGACGAAGTTGGTCTCCACGTTCAGCTTGTTGTAAAAACCCCGCACCACATCAGAGAGAGGATGGTCCGCCATCTTGGCAAGCGTGTTCACAGGTCACGTGGGATGTTACGTCAGTCACTGAGGCCTGCCGGGACTGAGGCTGTCGGGACAGGTCGCAAAAAAAAAAAAAAAAAAAAAATCGAAGTCAGATCCACAAACCCACACGTCTTCGCGTCGCGCACATACATTTCTTGTAACACACAGCACGCGCACGTACGTGCGTATGCGAATAGGCTCTCTCTCTCTCTCTCTCTCTCTCTCTCTCTCTCTCTCTCTCTCTCTCTCTGTCTCTCTCTCTCCCGCTCTCCCCCTCTCTCCCTATCTCTCTCTCTGTCCCTCTCTGCCCCCTCCTCTCTCTCTCTCTCCCTCTCTCTCTTTCTCAACTCCTCTCTCCCTATCTCTCTCTCTGTCTCTCTCTGCCTCTCTCTCTCTCTCAGCTGACAGCTGACAATTCTTAACGACCGTAAATATATGACAGATAGTGCTCGATATATTTATCACAGTTTGAAATTTAGATCAACCAGTTAAGTAATTTAGTTAGTGTTTATTATCTGTTTATTTCCGTACCTCGTGGGCTGATGGCCACATGTTCCAAGATGTGTAAACGGAAAAACAGTTTGTCCATATCCATATCCATTTTGTGAACGTCCCAGTGTGTGTGTGTGTGTGTGTGTGTGTGTGTGTGTGTGTGTGTGTGTGTGTGTGTGTGTGTGTATCGGAGAGTGTGGAAGAACATTTTACATATGTTTTGGTGCTTTTGATTTCCCCTCCCATCCCCCCATCCCCTGATATGAGCAAGGCTAAAGTCAATAGACCATTTGTCTTGTCTTCTCTCTCTCTCTCTCTCTCTCTCTCTCTCTCTCTCTCTCTCTCTCTCTCTCCGAAAACAAATGATATGATTCCATTGAAGCAGGGAGCAACTCGGTTTCAATGGGAGAAAATGATTCTGGAAGATCATTTCTTTCAAATAAATTTTTTTTTAAAGAATATAAGAAAAAAATAAATAAATAGAATTTGGGAAG
>NC_134907.1:12858914-12861414 GCF_041734735.1 Babylonia areolata
TTTGTGTGTGTGTGTGTGTGTGTGTGTGTGTGTGTGTGTGTTTGTGTGTGTGTGTGTGTGTGTGTTTGTGTGTGTGTGTGTGTGTTTTTGTTGTTGTTGTTTTTCTTTACCGCGCGCGCGCGCGTGTTTGTGTGTGTGTGTGTGTGTGTGTGTGTGTGTGAATTGCATATCTTTTAGTAGGTGTGTTTTTTCAGTGTGTGTGTGTGTGTGTTGGAGCTCATGTACGTTTATATGTATTTGACTGTGCTTTCATATCTGTGAAACTGCATGTTTGGTGCATATCTGTTATGCATGTGTGGGTGTATGTGTGAATGTGTGTCTTCATGTTTTACATTTATTTGCTTATTTATCATCATTGTTGTCTTATTTATTTATTTATTATTATTATTTTATTATTTTTATCATTACTACTACCCTTTTATTTATCTTTTTTTTTAATGTAAGCTTATCTATTATTTATTCACTTTTTTTTCTTTCTTTTTTTTTCTTTTTTTTCTCAAGGCCTAAGCGCGTTGGGTTACGCTGCTGGTCAGGCATCTGCTTGGCAGATGTGGTGTAGCGGATATGGATTTGTCCGAACGCAGTGACGCCTCCTTGAGCTACTGAAACTGAAACTGAAACTGCTCGCACATCTTCTGAGGGTAAGCGCGGACAGGACTGGAGATATTATGGGTAAGAAAAATGGAGTGTAGTAGAAACCGAACATGTGTTGCCGGAGTACCATGTCCACCATCACCACCCTTACCCTCCCCCCCCCGGTCCCCCTTCCTCCTCCCCCTCCCCCATCCCCCTCTCCTCGGCCCCAGCTGCTTGTAGCTCAGGAAGGGGCACAAGAAGACAGTGCGGACCTCAACCACGACCTGAACTGCACGAGCTGCCGGAAATGGTGTAAAATGGGTTCATCACTTACCACCGAAAAAGGAGTATGGCTGCCTACATGGCGGGGGTAAGAAACGGTCATACACGGGTAAAAGCCCGCTCTTGTACATACGAGTGAACGTGGGAGTTGCAGCCCACGAACTAAGAAGAAGAAGAAGAAGGGCTCATCACCAAGACCCCTCAAGACCCTCACACCAAACTGATGTTATACAAAGATTTCATTGTTTATCTACTCCTTTGTTTACGAACAAAACAACACCATTTTTTGTGAGGCTGTGCAAAACTCAGAAAGGGACAAAGTCGTAAAATTTCAAACAGATAGCTACTAAACTGTTGGAGTTATGAATATTTGAATGACCAAGATTGCCTCCCATCCCCTGCCTCTTCCTTTGTATTCAGTTTCTCCAGTTTTATTGAGGAAAAGAACCGCGCACAGAAAAGTCCAACCAGAAATCAAACTCTTGATCCACAGATTGGTCACGTGACCCTCAACACATCGTCATATCTCCCACCAAAAGCTTCAACGAACTCCCACTTTTTTTCCCCCCACGAATTACACGAAAGTCATCATTTGTAACGATTACCGATGTCGTTCAATGACATTTTCGTCGGGATCTCCACAAAACACCGAGTTTCGTATCGATCGAGGATCGACGCCTAGCTACTTAGCTACTTCGAAAAATCATCGAAAAAATAACCCAACGTTGGCCAAATTAGATGTAACCAAGCGCTCTGCTTGCTTCAAAAAACTTCTTCACACATCAGCTATAGCAGACGCCGTTTTCGCAACTAACAGCTGGTCCTCAAGGGCTCGCGCAGAATGTGTGATGCCATTCCCGGTTTGATGCAAAGCCCATTCTAAACCTATTCTCTAAACATCTATTAAATCAAGTCCAAACACGCAAAAGCCTCACTCATAATAATAATAATAATAATAATGGGCATTTATGGTGCTTAATATTACCAAAGCCCTAAGCGCTTACAAAAACAAAAATACATATGAGGACAAGTATACAGGCATCAAGGGACAGTCACCACTTCCACCACGATTTTGCCATTCTCTTACCACGCCCACAACAGACGCACACGTAGAAGGGACACACAAACTGGAGAGGAATGAAAATAAAGATGCCAATCAGGATGTGAAAAGAGTAGTTTTAACTCACTCAGTACGGCCAGTCCTCTCTTCTCCTCTACACAGACCCATCAGATGTCCAGTGGGTGTCTGAATGACCCAAACTTTAGCTTCCGTCGTCAGAATTGTGGTATTTGTCAACATTCACCTCTTCAGTATAAGAGCCTTCCGCTTGCAATATTTTGATGACGGTAATTGGGGTGAAACGCTGTTAACGTCGTCTCTTTCGCCGTTCGTATGGAGAGAGTTAAGAGAAGATTTGATGGATGACAGAGAAACCGAACTGCTGAGGGAAAGAGGGAGCTTATTCCACGAGGACGGGGCCTGGAAAGAGAATGAGCGTTGGCCCCGTGGTCTTGCTATTACAGCGCGGATACGGAGCTGTTCTCACAGCAGTGGATAGTGCGTGAGCGGTCTCTGTGGCGCAATCGGTTAGCGCGTTCGGCTTCCTCCTCCATCTCTCTCTCTCTCTCTCTCTCTCTCTCT
>NC_134907.1:12866414-12868914 GCF_041734735.1 Babylonia areolata
TTTTGAAAGATTCTCTGGACTGAAATTGAATGAACATAAAACAAAGGCACTAAGACTAGGTAGACAGAAAAGAGAGGTAAATCTTCCATTCTCAACAGTAGATGGAATAAAGATATTAGGAATCCATTTCGAAAGTAACCGAATGGCCAAAGACATTGAAGATAACTGGACAAGCAGGATTGATCGAGTGATCAAACTCATTAAAGAGTGGAGTAAACGTGACTTAAGTATTCAAGGGAAAGTAGTCGTGATAAAATCATTTCTTGTCAGTCAATTCATTTACGTTATGCAGTCGATTAGCCTTCCAACTGAGGTTCTGAATAAAATAAACTCAATTCTGTATAAGTTTCTGTGGCAGAAAAAAACACAGTAACAAGAAAGCTTTCGAGAAAGTAAAACGAAATGTAATGGAAGCGAGTGTAGAAGAAGGTGGTCTGAACATGATAAACATGATCCAGCTCCAAAAATGTTTTCACCTACAATGGGCAGGAAAACTGTTTGGGGCGACAGCCAAGGAAAACTGGAGTGTGATCCCTAAATGGCACATGGATAAACTTGTTAAAGAAAATGTGTTTCTCTTAAATTGTAGATCATAGGTTTGAACATGATAGATAACGATTTTTGGAAAGATGTAGTTAGTTCGTATCTTGACAGCAGGCCGTTAAAATCACTTTCAGACATCAAAAGTAACAACTTTCACTCCCAACTGCTGTTTAACAAGGCCTTGATAAAGTATAAAAACAAATTATTATTCTTCAAATCTTGGAATGAGAAAGGACTTGAACAAGTAAAAGACATAATCAATTTCAGGGAAAACAGAGTGTTGTCTTTAAGAGAGGTACAGGATATCGTGCGTAAAAACAAAGCAGGCATTGCTTTTTAATATAACGCATCGATAAATTCAATACCAAAGGCATGGCTTCAATGGATAGAAAGAGGGGGAAAGGAGGATGAAACACAGAAATGTGATGTAAGCCTGTACAACACAAATCTAAAACAGATTTTTTTTTTTAAATGCACTCATAAACAAAGAGAAAACTGTTCCCAACGCATACTACTTCTGGCTCAGAAAATTTGGTATCCACTTACTCGAGTCAACCTGGTCTATAGCGAGAGATATAACAACAGAAACTAAATTAAGAGTTCTGCACTGGAAAATTTTACACAACATCTACCCCACCTATATCCTTCTAAACAAAATGAAAGTAGCAGAAAACAATAAATGTCCCTATTGTAAAGATTTGGTAGATTACATTGAACACTTTTTTTTCATTGCCCAGTAACACACAACTTCTGGAAGTATATTGAACAAAAACTACTATCAGAAACAAGTGTCCACTTGAAACTGTCAGCATCAGATATCCTTTTAGGGATTGAAAATTCACCACATCTAAAAGGAAATTATGCGTATATCAATAATACATTATTAGTGGGTAAAATGTGTGTAAGTATATATAAATAAAAAGACCAACTCAGTCTTTCCCTTACAGGTTATTTTTGAACGAGAATTTGAAACAAGACGAATTCACGTGTTAAAAAAACAAAACAAAACAAAACAAAAACACCTCCATCTACAAATAACGTCAAATGATCGAATGAGAAGTGAGAAAGAGACAAATATGCACACAGAAAGCACACCAGAGCATGAACACACCCCCCTCCACCCCCCCACCCCGCCTCAACCCCACCCCCACCCCTCAGACAAACCAAACAATCTTCCAACACTACAGTTTTGCAAAGTGATTGTCCATATATGAAGAAACAGACATAGAACTGTGTATGAATGAAGGTGGAAAAAAAACAAAAAAAAAAAAAAAAGAAAAACATTTATTCCAAGTTTTGTACACTTAATTGTATGACTTGTACATTTTCCTTCCATATTATTGTAACAAGCCCAAAATCAGTGAAGGAAAAGTCAGTCGTATTCATTCCATAAACGCTGTTGATTACTTTGGCATTGTGTGATTTATATACAAACTAAAATGGTGGTCGACCCAAGAAAGTCCAGGTAAAAAAAAAAAAAAAAAAAAGATGCACACACCGCGCAAGCACACGGCACACACACACATGCACGCATATTCACACGCACTGACGTACGCACGCGGTAAGAAGGCACGAATGCACGCACACAAACTCTCTCTCTCTCTCTCTCTCTCTCTCTCTCTCTCTCTCTCTCTCTCTCTCTCTCTCTCTTAATGAAAAGAAAAGAAGCATTTAATTAAAGACTGAAGAAATGTTTGGGGTCTTTGCAGATGCAACACACACACACACACACACACTAGATCACAGCCTAACGTGTTGCAGGCCTATTACATTTAACACAGATCCTTTAACAGATAAATAAATAACAAAAACTGATCCTCAAGTTGGGTGTAAGCCCGGCACAAAATGAAACCTTAACCCTTAACGAAACTAAACTACATTCGATCTGTTAGCTCAATACGAATTGAAATCATCATCTTCTTCGCAAACGATTTATAATAATAGAAATATACAAAAT
>NC_134907.1:12876414-12878914 GCF_041734735.1 Babylonia areolata
GAGGTGGGGTGACTCAAGAGTGGTGACGACAGCGACTCCTGGCAGCAGACTCCACACCACAGATAAGAAGAAGAGTAGGGAAGTGGGCGGAGGGGGGGGGGGGTACTAGAGGTGGAGGGGGGGGGCTGGGTGGGGGAGGGGGGAAGCGTCAGAGGGGGTTGGGAGGAGAGATGGAGGAGGACCAGGAGCACAGGAGCAGGGGTGGGAGGATGGGGGGGGGGGCGAACTAAAAACCCAACAGGCACAAAGCTGACTGCAATTATAAACAGAGCGTGAGAATTGCAGAGGAAACGCCTCCTTCCTCACCCCCCCCCCCCCCCCCCCCCCCCCCCCCCCCCCACCCCCCCCCCCCCCCACACCCTCCCGCTCCTCCCACCACACCTCCACCCTTCTCTTCTCCACCACCACCAAACGGCTCCCTCACCGCCACCCCTAAAAAAAAAAAAAAAAAAAAACCCTCACCACCCACCCTCCCTTCTGCTTTCATCGGCATAACTCCATACAGACTTCAAAAGAAGTTGAAAACCATTACATTGTTTTAAGCTGATACCTTTTCAGACTTGCCGACCATGCAGACGATGGGGTGACACCAGCAAACAGTGGAGAGAGAGAGACAGAGAGAGAGAGAGAGAGAGAGAGAGAGAGAGAGAGAGACCTCAGACTTGTCATCAGACAATGGGGTGACACCAGCAAACAGTGGAGAGAGAGACCTCAGACATGTCAACAGACAATGGGGTGACACCAGCAAACAGTGGAGAGAGAGACCTCAGACATGTCGACAGACGATGGGGTGACACTAGCAAACAGTGGAGAGAGAGAGAGAAAAAGAGAGAGAAAGAGAGAGAGAGAGAGAGAGAGAGACCTCAGACTTGTCATCAGACGATGGGGTGACACCAGCAAACAGTGGACAGAGAGAGACCTCAGACATGTCGACAGACAGTGGGGTGACACCAGCAAACAGTGGACCTAGACATATCGACAGACGATGGGGTGACACCAGCAAACACTGAAGAGAGAGTGAGACCTCAGACATGTCGACAGACGATGGGGTGACATCAGCAAACTGTCTGATGACCGCGGAGAATGGAGCGCTTTGACTACCTCGTGAGTCCAACAACGCTGAAGCATATTAGTGTAAGTTCCATAAAAGGTATATAAAAAAAACAACAACACCAGAGATCGAAAGACGAGTCAGTTAATGCCATGCAGGATGCGCATAGTCTACAACTGTCCTCTCACACGTAATTAATGGCTGTTACATGCACACGTGCATCAAGAACAGCTTGAAAAATGCGTATGGAAAAAAAAAAAACACACACCGATCTTTCAGCCAAAAGTTTACAGGCGTTTATAAGCGTAAGCTGTGGTTTTTCACTTAAAAAAAACAAAAAACAAAAAACACCAGCAAAACAATACGGAAGTACACGTTCAAAAAAGCACCCGTGTTAATGAGTGGCGTTTCTTTCATTGGCTCCACACACACCACTGTCTGTCCACCGAAAATCGTGTAACCATGACCCAAACCCAATACAAGAAGAAAACTTGTCTAGTGCCCCAGTGACCCGCAATGTTTTGTGAACCGTATATTTCTCTGTCGACCTATATTCCAGCCCGCGTGCGTTCACATTAACAACAACCAGGGCTCTTTTTCGGAAAAGTATTGGATATCAACATCAACAACGACAACTAACAACTACACAACACGAACCAGGCCAAGGTCACCCATTTACGCAACAGGTCGGCGCCATGTACAAGTCGTAAAGGAGAAGTGTCTGGGGTTCTGTTAGGGATGAGAAACAGTGATGGAAAAGAAGAAAGAAAAAAAAACCCAGCAAACAACTTACTGAAAACGAACCAGTTTTTCACTTTCATGCAGGCTGGAGCATTCTTCTCAAATCTTTACAAGGGATATGATACAGGGGTTCTTTTGGGGGTTGAAATTTCATGCAGGCAGGAGCATTCTTCTCAAGTCTTTACAAGGGATATGATTCAGGGGTTCTTTTGGGTTGAAATTTAATGCAGGCTGGAGCATTCTTCTCAAGTCTTTACAAGGGATACGATACAGGGGTTCTTTTGGGGTTGAAACTTCATGCAGGCT
Organism: Babylonia areolata; assembly: GCF_041734735.1. Classification (NCBI taxonomy): domain Eukaryota; kingdom Metazoa; phylum Mollusca; class Gastropoda; order Neogastropoda; family Buccinidae; genus Babylonia; species Babylonia areolata. Next base: position 12,878,513 of record NC_134907.1, read on the forward strand.
GGAGCATTCTTCTCAAGTCTGTACAAGGGATATGATTCAGGGGTTCTTTTGGGATTGAAATTTAATGCAGGCTTGACCATTCTTCTCAAGTCTTTACAAGGGATATGATTCAGGGGTTCTTTTGGGGTTGAAATTTCATGCAGGCTGGAGCATTCTTCTCAAGTCTGTACAAGGGATATGATTCAGGGGTTCTTTTGGGGTTGAAAACAGTAAGACGAGGGCAACCAAAAAAACAACAACAACAAAACCCAAGCCAGTTTTGTGGGGGGAGGGGGGGGGGGTTGTTTTTTTTGTTTGTTTGTTTTTCAGTTTCACATGCTGAGCACACAACAAAAGTCGCTTCCAGTTGCATCCTTGAAAGCGGAGTATGGCTGCCTATATGGCGGGGTAAAAACGGTCATA
>NC_134907.1:12893914-12966414 GCF_041734735.1 Babylonia areolata
ATACAACAAAAAGATTTGTTTTAAAGAATGAAAAATAATATAAAGATGTTTTTGAGTGTTTGGTTAGATGTGTTTGCAGGAAACTGGGGTATGCATGCAAGTTTTTCATTATAGTGTTTAGCAGCACATTTTAATCATCAGTTTTTACTTTGTTAGGTGCAGCTGAGCATGTTTTACGTGGAAAGGTGCTTTATTAATTAAATTGTATTGATGTACGTGCATTATTTGTATTGTATAGATTTTGTTTTTCCACTATTAAGTGCTCTTGTGTGGTATAATGCACAACTGTTTATGTATTGTGTCATGTGAGGCACTTAGAGCCCATTATATAGGGAGTTTGCACAATATGAGTGCAATATATTATTATCATGAAATCATCATTATCATATTGATATTGCTATCGAGCGCCTGTCTTTCCCAGGCCAAGCAGCGGTCAGCAGACCTGGCGGACACGGTGGCAGAGTGCAGCCAGCGTCAGCGTGAAGACCTGTGGGAGTCATTGCGCCGGGCGTGCACCGACGTTCTCCTCGACGACAAAGTAGAGGACGACGAGGCGGCGGAAAGGGAAAAGGTGGGACTGGAATGACTGGACAACACAACCAACACCTAGCGTACATGACCTGAGATTGTCGTCTTTGTTTTTTTTTGTTTTGTTTTGTTTTTTTGTTGTTGTTTTGTTTTGTTTTTGCTGCCCCATCATCTGCACCGTTTCAGTGGCATCACTCCCACGCCGCTCATTTAGATTCCCCCATACACGGCCACACCCGGGTTCGTCCGTTGCAGTTCCAGCGTCGGCAGTCCACAGGGAACCATCGATGTTAGGTTGCCAGGGCTGTCTTTCTTTTTGTTTTGTTTTGTTTTTCATCTCTACTTCACAGAACGAATAATGACTGGTGTGTTTCCATAAAATCTTCTAGACTTAACAAAAAAATTAAGGACTGGTATGTTTTCATAAAATCATCAAGACTTTACAGAAAATTAAGGACCAGTGTGTTTTTATAAAATCTTCTAGACTTCACAATGTGTGTTGATGCGACATGCTGTGTGTCTTGATGTGTCGATGCGACAAGAATGTATTTTGATGCGACATGATGTGTGTCGATGGGAAATGATGTGTCTTGATGTGTCGATGCAACATGATGTGTGTCAATGAGACATGATGTGCGTCTTGATGTGTCGATGCGACATGATGTGTATCTTAATGTGTCGATGAAACATGATTTGTATCTAGATGTGTCAGTGTGACACGATTTGTATCTTGATGTGTTGATGCGACAAGAATGTGTCTTGATGAGACATGATGTGTCTGAATGCGACACAGTGTCTTAATGCCACACAATATGTGTTGATGCGACACGATGCATGTTCCCCCCTCCACAGAAAAGCCATCACCACGCCTTCCTGGACTGCCTGGTGACCCTGTCTGCTGCCACAGTGCAGCAGGTGGGCGTGTCCCTCCCTCAGGCCTTCGTCGACACTGCCGCTCTGCTGCATGGTGAGGGGGGAGGGGGATGTGGGGGAGAAGAAGGGGGGGAGGAGGATGGATTAAGTGTTTTGTAGGTTTGTCTTAAGTAGGGTTTTTTTTGTGTGTGTTTTTTTTTTTTTTTTAGTAATTGTGACAGTTTTGTGTTGACACGGTCGAGCATTTCTATGGTTTGACAGTCCTGATATGGCTCTGTGCGGTTGGCTGGATATTTATAACCAACAAGAACGAGGAGGGATTAAGTAGAGTCAGAATGGAAGGCATGTGAATAGAATTTATATGTGTGGATTGTTATGTTGAGAAAGTATAACAAAAGAGGGATTGGGTAAGAGTCAGATTGGAAGGCATATAAATAGAGTTTTAATTACACATACTTAACCGTGACCCAACTAGTGCAGACTCCGGCAGGGGTCTGACATTCCTGTCCTGTGCAAACTACTATCCGCCTATGCAGAGAAAACGAAAGTACTACGGCCGATAACCTCCCGGAAGTTAGTAACCTCCCCTTTGTCCCCCTGGCTAGCGCCCTCTTTTTCCGGCAGCCATCATGACTCCTGTTCCTGTGCTCTTCATACGGCTAAGTTTTTTCGTATTTTTTGCCTGTCTCTCGATTCTCTGGCGTTCTTGTGTTTTTGTCAAATTATGTCTCCAACCAGGTCACATAATTATGTAGCTCGATTGGGGAATCGTGCTAAAATTAAGGCGCGATCGCAACCGATTCGTGTTTTGTGGAGAAATATAAACTGTATAACAAAGGAGGAACATTGGATAAGAGTCAGAATGGAAGGCATATGAATAGAATTTCTATATGTGGATTGTGTGTTAAAAATCATAACAGTAAGAATGACGGGCGCAATAGCCGAGTGGTTAAAGCGTTGGACTGTCAATCTGAGGGTCCCGGGTTCGAATCACGGTGACGGCGCCTGGTGGGTAAAGGGTGGAGATTTTTACGATCTCCCAGGTCAACATATGTGCAGACCTGCTAGTGCCTGAACCCCCTTCGTGTGTATATGCAAGCAGAAGATCAAATACGCACGTTAAAGATCCTGTAATCCATGTCAGCGTTCGGTGGGTTATGGAAACAAGAACATACCCAGCATGCACACCCCCGAAAGCGGAGTATGGCTGCCTACATGGCGGGGTAAAAACGGTCATACACGTAAAAGCCCACTCGTGTGCATACAAGTGAACGCAGAAGAAGAAGAAGAAAACAGTAAGAACAATGATTTAAATCATGTGGTGCTGGCACTGCTGCTCTGCTGCATGGTGAGGGTGGAGGGGAGGGGGGATGTGGGGGAGGAGAGATTGGGCCGAGTCAGAGCGGAAGACATGTGAACAGAAATTCTTTGTGTCGGTGTGGATTGTTAAAACTTGAGAGAAATCTTAACAAACAAGGGACTGGGCAGAGTCAGAACGGAAGGCATGTGAGTCGAATTTCGATACAGTGTGTGTGTTCCTTTCTCATCAGGCGTGCTGCCGACGTTACCAGACGAGCTGGATGCCGTGAAGCACCGTCTGGCCCAGGTGTTTGAGACATGGTGGAAACAGAACTTACCTGGCCGGGAGGAGGTTGTCGCCAACACCTTCGTCTACTTCCTGAAGCGCAGTCTGTCGAAAAACACGGTGAGCGGGTGTGTGGAGTACAGAGATGCCAACTGTTACGATGTAGCCATTTTGGGGGGGGCTGGGGGAGGGGGATTTCCGCTCAATTGCAGTTTGTTCCGACATTATGCCAACGTCAAAAATGTTTTGTCGGTGATTGATAAAGTAAAGCACAGCTGGGAAACATCTCACCTGAAAAGTAAAATGATGAAATAGATTAATGAAATTGAGGAAGAATGTCTCGCCTGAATTTAGATTTGGAAGTAAACTAATGAAACTGCAGTTCTCATCCAGTGGACAGTGATTCATGCAAGGGGCACTCAAAATAGCATGCGTTTTGCGCATATTTCTTTTGCGATGATTATAAGTTTTAAGAGGTTTTTGTTTTGTTTTTGTTTTTTGTGGCATACATTACAACATGTGTAACATAAGGACAAAAAAAAAAGAAGAAAAAAAGAGCACATACATAGCATATATGATGATGAAGCTCATGTCATTATTTCAAATATTAAAAGTGTGTTGCACATGTATCGATTGTTCTTTTGATTTTAAGCAGACAAAACCTAGGGAAGACAACCTGCGCACACTCAGAGGAAGGGAAAGAGGAAGGAAGGGATTCAGACTGAGGGAGAGAGCGAGAGAGAGAAAGAGAGAAGAGAGAGAGCATATTACAAGAATAATTACATATGATAATGTCTTGTCACAAATGATAAAAATAATGATTATAAACAAAATTACTTATATTGGAGAAAAAAAAAAAAGTAGGGGGGGGAGGGAATGGAGTCACTGTGCATAGATCTTCTTCTTCTTCTTCTGCGTTTGTGGGCTGCAACTCCCACGTTCACTCGTATGCACACGAGTGGGCTTTTACGTGTATGACCGTTTTGACCCCGCCATATAGGCAGCCATACTCCGCTTTCGGGGTTGTGCATAGATCAACATCTATTATAAGCCAACATGTAAACAATGATGGTATTTTAAAAGTTTTCAAATTTTGTGATGAAATGTACCAGTATGACCCCTACCTGTGTGGCTTTTAAGGCCAGACACTAATAATAGTAATAATAATAATAATGGATACTTATATAGCACACTATCCAGAATTCTGCTCTAGGTGCTTTACAAAAACGCTTTGTTAACATGAAACATTGCATCTATGTTACATACACACACCAAAATATGACCCCCCCCCCCCCCCCCCCCCACACACACACACACACACACACACACACTGCGTACATACATTTTAACAAAACATGTGTATCTAACAGCTACCCTAACACATACGCACACATAGGCAGGCACAAACATACATAAACGCACGCGCACACAATACACATTCATATACATGCATGTAGTTATGTACACATACATATATATGTGTACATACGCAGTCAAGACACTACAGTCAAACAATGACTCCTTTTTTTTTTTTATCTATCTCTCTCTTTCTTTTTCTTTTTTTTTTTCTTTTTTTGTGTGGTTTTTTTTTGTTTTTTTTGTCTACTAGGTGTATCATCACTTGTGGATCACAAAAAAAGTTATCTTAGATTTCTGTGAATACCCGTTGTGATGGAAACAAATCAAAATGGCCACCAAACAATGTATCAAAGAAATCAGGTTTGTGGTGCATGCAAACATTTTTTGTTATGTGGACTTGATACACAATGACATCTTCATTTTCACTTGAGATTGTGTTGATTCTTCAATTATTGTATTTTTTATGAATTTTTGCAATTTTGGGTATTGCGAAATCCTCAAAATTTACAATGGGTAAAAACATTGGAACCACTATGAATAAAACCCAGAGAATATTTTCATACATACTCACGACAAACTTTAATAACATGTTATAAAACAATCATGCAAAGTCTCATGGTTGTAGGTTTACTCATCATTGAGCCAGTCCAAGGTATGTTGTCAAGGCCAGAAACTTGATGACTTGCGTCGAAATTGAACAAAATAAATGCTTCCGTGATTCAGCAAGCAATCTTTATTGGCAATTTTTTTCATTGTTCATGACATCTTTTCAGTGGAAAAAACTTATGCATATGATAGAAGAGATGTTCAAGAATCCAGCATCCATCAAAAACCCAAATCATGAAACATCATCATTTTGGTCTCTTTTGCACTGCCGTGTCCCCCATTAACTCACTCAGTATGGCCAGTCCTCTCTTCTCCTCTACACAGACCCCTCGGATGTCCAGTGGGTGTCTTAATGACCCAACCTTTAGCTTCCGTCGTCAGAATTGTGGTATTCTTTGTCAACATTCACCTCTTCAGTTATAAGAGCCTTCCGCTTGCAATATTTTGATGGTGGTAATTGGGGTGAAACGCTGTTAACGTCTTCTCTTTCGCCGTTCGTATGGAGAGAGTTAACCCAATCAGCCTGGGAGAGTTTACAACCTCAGCAGGCGTCCATGCCATGTTTGATGCAGGGGGGGGGGGGAACGCACAGAATATGCTGTTTTCCCTCCAAATTACATGTAAACACATCGGAAAATACTGTAGAAGTAAGTTTTCTTTCCTTGCGGTTCATGCACATGTATGATAGTCCGTTGTGTCCGACTATGACCATCAGAACAGCAGAAGAGGCAACTACAGTCCCAACTATAGTATCTGGGCTAGATTTTGATTATAATGGAGAGTGTATTGCCCCAAGTTACACCCCCACTTTCTGGGCCAAGAGGGTTTTAAAACAGTCAGTGCCACAATGGTTCCCAAAGGCCAACTAGCCACCAAGGCTGCAGCACTAAGAGCCAGTGCAGTCTTGTCTAGTTTGAGAGTCATAGTCCTCCACAAATGACCAGGCTGCGGATGACTTCCCTTTGCAGTGGAGGAACCGTCAGTCATACAACTGTCGCTTTGCTGTTGGCCCAGCTGGAAACTTACATCAGTCTCTGGTAAAAGCTGAGTGTTGAGCCTATGTAGGAACGTGAAAACTGTTTACTTCTGATGACACTTTTTTTTTGATTGATTGATATGGATATTTATATAGGGCCTATCCTCGGTTGGAGACCAAGCTCTTATTGCTTTACAAACACGGGGTCATTTGCACAACAGGCTGCCTACCTGGGTAGAGCCAGCTGACGGCTGCCATTGGGCGCTCATCATTTGTTTCCTGCGTCATTCAATCAGATTTCAGGCATGCACACATACACACTCAGACAGACGTGACATTTTACGTGTATGACCGTTTTGTTTATTTACCCCACCATGTAGGCAGCCATACTCTGTTTTGGGGGTGTGCATGCTGGGAATATTCTTGTTTCCATAACCCACTGAATGCTGACATGGATTACAGCATCTTTAACGTGCGTATTTGATCATCTGCGTGCGTATACACATGAAGGGGGTTCAGGCACAAACAGCTCTACACATATTTTGACCTGGGAGATCGGAAAAATCTCCACCCTTTACCCACCAGGCACAGTTACCGAGATTCGAACCTGGGACCCTCAGATTGAAAGTCCAACACTTTTACCACTTGGCTATTGCGCCCGTCATGAAAACTTTACTTTTAATGTGACGAATTTCGACGCCAGAGCAGTGCTCAGAAGCAGGGCTCAATGAGTTAAGATTATGTTGAAAAAATCTGTCAATTTTCTGTTTTTAGGTGTCGGACATAAAGTCAGTGTGGCGACTTCACTCAGTGCTGACCCTGGTGAACATGGAGGCTGCCAGTGCCACAGACCTCAAGAACCTGCTGGGGCGGTGCTGTGCTGCTGCCCACTACATCAAGAGTGATGAGGTTGGTGTCAGTGTGTGTGCATGTCTGTCTGGTTAAAGCGTCGGACTTTCAATCTGAAGAGTTGTACATGCTGTTCTGCTGCCCGCTACGTCAAAAGTGTTGAGGTTTGTGTCAGTGTGTGTGCATGTCTGTCTGGTTAAAGCGTTGGACTTTCAATCTGAAAAGTTGTACATCCTTTTCTGCTGCCCACTGTGTCAAAAGCGATGAGGTTTGTGTCAGTGTGTGTGTTTATGTCTGTCTTCAAACTGGGGAGATGTACATGCTTTTCTGCTGCCCACTGTGTCAAAAGCGACGAAGTTTGTGTCAGTGTGTGTGCATGTCTGTCTTCAATCTGAAAAGTTGTACATCCTTTTCTGCTGCCCACTGTGTCAAAAGCGATGAGGTTTGTGTCAGTGTGTGTGTGTTTATGTCTGTCTTCAAACTGGGGAGTTGTACATGCTTTTCTGCTGCCCACTACGTCAAAAGCGATGAGGTTTGTTGTCAGTGTGTGTGTTTATGTCTGTCTTCAAACTGGGGAGTTGTACATGCTTTTCTGCTGCCCACTACATCAAAAGCGATGAGGTTTTTGTCAGTGTGTGTGCATGTCTGTCTTCAAACTAGGGAGTTGTACATGCTTTTCTGCTGCCCACTACATCAAAAGCGATGAGGTTTGTTGTCAGTGTGTGTGTTTATGTCTGTCTTCAAACTGGAGAGTGGAACATGCTTTTCTGCTGCCCACTGTGTCAAAAGCGATGAGGTTTGTTGTCAGTGTGTGTGTTATGTCTGTCTTCAAACTGGGAGATGTACATGCTTTTCTGCTGCCCACTACATCAAAAGCGATGAGGTTTTTGTCAGTGTGTGTGCATGTCTGTCTTCAAACTGGGGAGTTGTACATGCTTTTCTGCTGCCCACTACATCAAAAGCGATGAGGTTTGTTGTCAGTGTGTGTGTTTATGTCTGTCTTCAAACTGGGGAGCTGTACATGCTTTTCTGCTGCCCACTACATCAAAAGTGATGAGGTTTTTGTCAGTGTGTGTGTTTATGTCTGTCTTCAAACTGGGGAGTTGTACATGCTTTTCTGCTGCCCACTACATCAAAAGTGTTTTGGTTTGTTGTCAGTGTGTGTGCCGATGTCTATCTTCTCCCCCGTGGGGATGTCGGGGGTCTTTCAGTGTACAGTTGATAGCATCCCTTCCTTCTGGAAATTCTGTGCTAGGAATTTCCTCTTTTCTATCACTCTTTTTGTTTCTGCCTTTTTTTCTTCCTTCACTGTTGTCTCCTTTTTTCTGCATTCACAATTTATTCCTCTTTCTTTTTTCAAGCAAGCCTTTCTCTTTCCCACAGTCTATGATGTACTATCTGTGCTGTTTTGCTCTGGCGATTAGGTAGTGAGATGTAAACACTGGCATGGGCACTAGCTGCCCATTCTGCAGTGTTATTTGCCTATATGGTCTTTTTTTATGTATTTTTGTTTGGCTTTGAAGTTTGTTTTTTCCCTTTATTACATTTTTTTGTAATCTGGGGATGAAGAATTAAGCGGAAGGGCTGGTGTCCTTAGCATGGCCTGGTCTCATCTGCCATAAGAAGCTAAATGGTTGGGATACTGTGTCATGAACTGTATTTTGTGGGTTTGTCTTGTGTGTGTATGAGTGTTTGTGTAAGTGTGTATGTCTATGCATGTGCGAGTAAGAGTGTGTGAGTGAGTAAATGTATGTGTGTGCGAGTGTTTGTGTGCAATGGCGTGCATATGAATATTCAAGCTGAAGAGAGGTCCAAACTATGGTGTGTGTGTGTGTGTGTGTGCACGTGCACACACGTGTGTGTGTGTGCCGTTGTTCATCGATTTTACATCGGTTCACAAAGAGTGATATTAGACCAAAGAAAACAAAAACGTGTGTGTGACAGGGGAGTGAGTGGGGCTGTGGGAACGGCGGGATATGATGAGCAGGGATCCCCGAAAACGGAGTATGGCTGCCTACATGGCGGGGTAAAAACGGTCATACACGTAAAAGCCCACTCGTGTGCATACGAGTGAACGCAAAAGAAAAGAAAAAAGAAAAGAAAGATGAGCAGGAGTGTGTGCATGCATATTCAAGCAGAGGAGCTGTACACCCACTGTGCTGTTTCAGGGTCGGCGGTTCCTGGGCTACGTCTTCACAGTCAACACAGAGCTGGTGGACTGCATGCACCGTGCCATCAAAAACCACATCCCTTACGCCCCCAAGTCAGTCGCTCCCTGTGATGCTTGTCTCAGTACTGGTGGTGTTTTGTTGTTGTTGCTGGCTTTTTTTTTTTTTTTTTTTTTTTTTTTTTTTTTTTTTTTTTTTTTTTGCTGCCCCATCATCTGCACCATTTCAGTAGCATTACCCCCACGCCGCTCATTTAGATTCCCCCATACACGGCCACACCTGGGTTCGTCCGTCACAGTTCCAGCGTCGGCAGTCCACAGGGAACCGTCGATGTTAGGTCACCTTGCTGGCATGTTTTGTTTTTGTTTTTTATCAGCAGGTGAGTAGTTAAAGAGTCAGACTTTCAATCTCAGGGTCCTGGGTTTGAATCCTGGTTATAGTACGTGGTGGGTAAAGGGTTGTGATTTTTCCCATCTCCCAGGTCAAGAGATGTGCAGACCTGTTAGTGTCTGAACCTCCTTAGTGTGTATAAGCATGCAGATCAAATGCGCACGTTAGAGATCATGTAATCCATGTCAGCGTTCAGTGGGTTATAGAAACAAGAACAAAACGGAGTATGGCTGCCTACATGGCGGGGTAAAAACAGCCATACACGTAAAAGCCCACTCGTGTACATATGAGTGAGCATGGGAGTTGCAGCCCACGAACGAACGAAGAAGAAGAATCCTGGTTACAGGCGCCTGGTGGGTAAAGGGTAGTGATTGTTCCCATCTCCCAGGTCAACATATGCGCAGACCTGCTTGTGACTGAATGCCCTTCGTGTGTATGCGCATGCAGAAGATCAGACATGCACGTTAAAGATACGGTAATCCTTGTCAACGTTCGGTGGGTTATGGAAATGACATACCCAGCATGCACCCTGCCACCCCACCCACCCCGTACCCCCTGCCCTCCGCCCCCCTCTGGAAAACAGTGTGACTGCCTACAGGGTGGGAATAAATACAGTCATGCACATAAAAAGCCCACTCATGTGTACAAGTGAACGTGGGAGTCGCTGCCCACGAACAAATAAGTACTGGTTGGTTTTTTTTTTTGCTTGTTTCTTCGTATTAGTGTTATTGTGGTGGGTTTTTTTGGCTTTTTTTGTTGTTGTTTTTTTTGTTTTGTTTTTTAATATAGGAAGGTGTCTTTTCATCCACTCAGGTCACACGTCTGGTGGGTCATACATCAGATGAAGTTTAAAAGTTCTTGTTATATTGTTCAGTATTGCTTTTGCTGCTTTGTTAAACTTAAAGATTGACGATGAAAAAATCCCAATGCCTTATAATTTGTGTTCATGTTCTCACCCACAAGTAAGTAAAGAATGTTCTTAAAACAGAATATATATGTATAGGTATAGATATATCTTTTTCTTCTTTTTTTTAAGTGACAAGAAAAGATATTTATGATTACATCTTATGTTTCCTCCTTTCCCCAGCAGTGTTGGAAAGAAAAATGTATTGTCTTCAGAGGCGTTTGTGTGTGTTTCTGTGTGTAAAATTGTGTGTGTGTGTGTGTGCAGGTATGTTTTGTATGTGTGGTATCATGTCAGCTGTGTGTGTGTGTATGTTTTGTATGTGTGGTATCATGTCAGGTGTGTGTGTGTGTGTGTGTGCGTGTATGTATGGTATCCTGTTAGCTGAGTGTGTGTGTGTGTGTGCATGTATGTGTGGTATCCTGTTAGCTCTGTGTGTGTGTGTGTGTGCTTGTGTGTGTGTATATGTATGTGTAGTATCATGTCAGCTGTGTGTGAGTGTGTGTGTGTGTGCATGTATGTGTGGTATCCTGTTAGCTCTGTGTGTGTGTGGGTGTACATGTGTGTGTGTGTGCATGAATGTGTAATATCCTGTCAGCTGTGTGTGTGTGTGTGTGCATGTATGTGTGGTATCATGTCAGCTGTGTGTGTGTGTATGTTTTGTATGTGTGGTATCATGTCAGGTGTGTGTGTGTGTGTGTGTTTTGTATGTGTGGTATCATGTCAGGTGTGTGTGTGGGTGTACATGTGTGTGTGTGTGCATGAATGTGTAATATCCTGTCAGCTCTGTGTGTGTGTGTGCATGTATGTGTGGTATCCTGTTAGCTCTGTGTGTGTGTGTACATGTGTGTGTGTGTGTACATGAATGTGTAGTATCCTGTCAGCTCTGTGTGTGTGTATACACGTGTGTGTGTGTACATGTGTGTGTGTACATGTATGCGTAGTATCCTGTCAGCTGTGTGTGTACATATGTGTGTGTATGTACATGTATGTGTAGTATCCTGTCAACTCTGTGTGCATGTGTGTGTGTGTACACATGTGTATATACCTGTATGCGTAGTATCCTGTCAGCTCTGTGTGTGTACACGTGTGTGTGTACATGTATGTGTAGTATCCTGTCAGCTCTGTGTGTGTACACGTGTGTGTGTACCTGTATGCGTAGTATTCTGTCAGCTCTGTGTGTGTGTGTAGGTCATGTGTAGTATCCTGTCAGCTGTGTGTGTGTGTACACGTGTGTATATACCTGTATGTGTAGTATCCTGACAGCTCTGTGTGTGTGTGTGTAGGTCATGTGTAGTATCCTGTCAGCTGTGTGTGTGTACACATGTGTGCGTGTAGCTGTATGTGTAGTATCCTGTGTGTACCCCCAGCACTCTGACTGAGGTGCCCTGTGTGCAGATCGTGGCTGGCGCTGTACGGAGATGTGTACCTCAGAGCCTGGCAGAAAAGCAGTGGAGAAATATGCCAGGTGAGCGCAGTCTGTCTCTTTTGCGGAATTTTGAACGCGTTTTGTCACCACCCGCCGTGGCGTAGCGGTCAGCGTCGCGGACTGGCAGCTGGGAGAACGCAAGTTCGATCGCCACCACAGGTTTGGCCAGCTTCTGCCCAGAGCATGCTGTGGACCCAAATGGGAAGACTGGGACCACACACAGTCGAGGGTCATTCTCTTCACAGATACGTCTTTGGGAGTGTCGCTCCAATTTCCTGACGAACAATGCAGGTGTCTGAGTTTCTCAGCCTGGTTGATGCCAGGGATATGTCATGAAAGTATGATAAGAGTTCAGCTATAGAAACTTCAGCTATAAGAGTACAGCTATAAAAGTACAGCTATAAGAGTACAGCTTTCTCAAGCAGTCCCCAAACCCTCCTCCACTACACCTTGAGTGGTGGTCTGGGTGCTAGTCATTCGGATGAGATGATAAATCAAGGTCTCATGCGCAGCCTGCGCTTAGCACTAATAAAAGAACTTGCAGCAGCAACACGGTTGTAGAATCCTGAAGAAAAATTCAGTTTGATAGTTAAACAATTTCACTTGCACTTGCAGACAAAAGAAGAAGAAAAAAAGAAGAAAAGAATACCTATGGGGATGCACTGTGGCAACACGCTGTGTTCATGGAGAATAGTAAGAATTTTCGTTAGGTGTGCTTGACTATGTGTGTATACATATGTATGTGTACATAACTACATGCATGTATATGAATGTGTATTGTGTGTGCGTGTGTTTATGTAAGTTTGTGCCTGCCTATGTGTGCGTATGTGTTAGGGTAGCTGTTAGATACACATGTATGTTAAAATGTATGTATGCAGAGTGTGTGTGTGTGTGTGCGTGTGTGTGTGTGTGTGTGGTCACATTTTGGTGTGTGTATGTAACATAGATATAATGTTTTATGTTAACAAAAGCGTTTTTGTAAAGCACCTAGAGCAGATTTCTGGATAGTGTGCTATATAAGTATCCATGATTATTATTATTATTAGAGAAATGTGTTGTGGCAAAAAGAAACACACTGCAATGAAATACAACACAGTTGCACTCCAATTTCATGCCACACTCTCCCCACACACTGCAGAATCTGTTGGCAAAAAAGTAGTACAATACAATACTATAGACTGGTTTCATTTCAATAAAGGTGGTAGCGAAGGAAGCAGTGGATGGTGACAGAATTTTTAAGACACTTATCTGCCAGTACAGTGTTCATGAGTGTCTGGTATTGATTCCATCTCTACCCCCGAAAACGGAGTGTGGCTGCCTACATGGCGGGGTAAAAAACGGCCATACACATAAAAGCCCACTCGCGTACATGCGAGTGAGCGTGGGAGTTACAGCCCACGAACGAAGAAGAAGAAGATTCTATCTCTCATCCTTTCTGCTAATTTTGACTGGGAAATCAAAATGAGTGTCTGGTCATTCAGATAAAATGATGATAGGCGCAATAGCCGAGTGGTTAAAGCGTTGGACTTTCAATCTGAGTGTCCCGGGTTCGAATCACGGTGATGGCGCCTGGTGGGTAAAGGGTGGAGATTTTTACGATCTCCCAGGTCAACATATGTGCAGACCTGCTAGTGCCTGAACCTCCTTCGTGTGTAAATGCAAGCAGAAGATCAAATACGCACGTTAAAGATCCTGTAATCCATGTCAGCGTTCGGTGGGTTATGGAAACAAGAACATACCCAGCATGCACACCCCCGAAAGCGGAGTATGGCTGCCTACCCATGGCAGGATAAAAACGGTCATGCACGTAAAAGCCCACTCATGTACATGCGAGTGAATGTGGGAGTTGCAGCCCACAAACGAAGAAGGAGAAGAAAGAAGAAGAAGATAAAATGATAAACGGATGTCCCATGTGCAGCTTACACTTGGCTCACAGGAAAAGAACCCATGGCAACAAAAGTATTGTCCTCTGGCAAAGTCCTGTCGAAGAAATCCAGTCTGATTGGTACACAAATATATATATGCATGCATTCAAGGCTTGACAAAGCACGTTGAGTGCATTGCTGGTCAGGCATCTCCTTAGCAGATGTAGTGTAGCGTATATGGATTTGTCTGAACACAGTGATGCCTGCTTGAGAGACTGACACAGAAATGTCAGCATATGACGGTGGTAACTTCTGTTGCAGAAAATCGAGAATGACTGCATTCAGGATCTCATGAACCATGCTGTGCATGCTGGCAGGGAAGGGCCGCAACCCATGAGCTCAACTCTTTTCAGGGTGAGTTAAAAAAAAAAAAACCAAAAAAAACCCAACTCTTGCAGTTTCCAGTTTTGTCTGTCTTTCTCTTGATGTTTTTTTTTGTTTTTGTTTTTTCCCCCAGTCTGCGTAATGAACCGTCTCTGAGTGAATTTCAAATCAGTATCAAGACATGTTTAATTTGCTGAGCTTTCTCTTCGTGACGTCAATGTTGTGTGTAAATGTGGATGGTCGTCCATGAGTGAGTGTGGCTTTAGTGCACGAATCATGTGAGTGGTACTGTGTACAGCGCACTGACTTTCGTAACATGAGATGCATTGGAGATCCTATAATCCATGTTGGCATTTGGTGGGTTGTGGAAACAAGAGAATACCCATCAGGCACCCCCCCAAAAAATGGGAATATGGCTGCCAATATTGCAAGTTAAAAGAAAAAAAGAAAGGGTCATACACGTAAAAAGTTGCATGTCTGTCAGTGTGTGTGTGTGTGTGTGACTGAAACCTGGCTGAACAGATGACAATTTATAAATGATTCATTGTTGTTTATTATCATTATGTTGCATAAATCTTATGAGTGGTAGTGCGTGCAGTGTATTGGATTGGACCACTCAAGATTACATACTATGTCAAAATTATTGTTTAAAGCCTACCTCTTTCCAGAATAGCCTTCCCTTCCCCGTCTCCTCGCTCTCGGGTCTACAGTTTCCCAGGCTTTCTATTTCCATACATAAATACATTTTTGTCTTTCATTCCTTAATCCTGTGATTGTACAAACGACTGCCGTGTAAGTGCTTTGATTTTTCGCTGCACAAGAGAATCGGTGCTAGATAGATGCTTATTGATGTCATGTTTATGACGATGACAGGTGATGCACCAGTTCCATCGACAGAAGAAGCAGAGAGGTGTGGACGCCATGTTGCTGAGGCTGTACAACCCCATCTTGTGGAGAGCTCTGACTGTGAGTTACCTGCCTTTCAGTTTAGCAGGGAGATAATTCTGTAATGTAAATCATGTTGGCTGTACAACCCCATCTTGTGGAGAGCTCTGACTGTGAGTTACCTGCCCCTCAGTTTAGTGGGGAGATAATTCTGTATTGTAAATCATGTTATCAAGGCTGTACAACCCCATCGTGTGGAGAGCTCTGACTGTGAGTTACCTGCCCTTCAGTTTAACAGGGAGATAATTCTGTATTGTAAATCATGTTATCAAGGCTGTACAACCCCATCGTGTGGAGAGCTCTGACTGTGAGTTACCTGCCCTTCAGTTTAACAGGGAGATAATTCTGTAATGTAAATCATGTTGGCTGTACAACCCCATCTTGTGGAGAGCTCTGACTGTGAGTTACCTGCCCTTCAGTTTAACAGGGAGATAATTCTGTGTTGTAAATCATGTTGGCTGTACAACCCCATCTTGTGGAGAGCTCTGACTGTGAGTTACCTGCCTTTCAGTTTAGTGGGGAGATAATTCTGTTATGTAAATCATGTTACCAAGGCTGTACAACCCCATCTTGTGGAGAGCTCTGACTGTGAGTTACCTGCCTTTCAGTTTAGTGGGGAGATAATTCTGTAATGTAAATCATGTTGGCTGTACAACCCCATCTTGTGGAGAGCTCTGACTGTGAGTTACCTGCCTTTCAGTTTAGCAGGGAGATAATTCTGTATTGTAAATCATGTTGGCTGTACAACCCCATCTTGTGGAGAGCTCTGACTGTGAGTTACCTGCCTTTCAGTTTAACAGGGAGATGATTCTGTAATGTAAATCATGTTACCAAGGCTGTACAACCCCATCTTGTGGAGAGCTCTCACTGTGAGTTACCTGCCCCTCAGTTTAGTGGGGAGATAATTCTGTATTGTAAATCTTGTTGGCTGTACAACCCCATCTTGTGGAGAGCTCTGACTGTGAATTACCTGCCCTTCAGTTTAACAGGGAGATAATTCTGTAATGTAAATCATGTTACCAAGGCTGCACAACCCCATCTTGTGGAGAGCTCTGACTGTGAGTTACCTGCCTTTCAGTTTAGTGGGGAGATAATTCTGTAATGTAAATCATGTTACCAAGGCTGTACAACCCCATCTTGTGGAGAGCTCTGACTGTGAGTTACCTGCCCTTCAGTTTAACAGGGAGATAATTCTGTATTGTAAATCATGTTGGCTGTACAACCCCATCTTGTGGAGAGCTCTGACTGAATTACCTGCCCTTCAGTTTAACAGGGAGATAATTCTGTATTGTAAATCATGTTGGCTGTACAACCCCATCTTGTGGAGAGCTCTGTAAGTTACCTACCCTTAAGTCTAGTGGGCAGATAATCTTTGTTCGCGGGCTAGGCCTCCCACATTCACTTGTATGCACGGATGGGCTTTTACTTGTATGACTGTTTTTACCCACACCACGTAGGCAGTCATACTCCGTTTTCAGGGGGTTGCATGTCAGGTTTATTCTTGTATCCATGAACCATCGAGCGCTGACATGGTTTACTGGATATTTAACGCTCATGTTTGATCTTCTGCATGCGTGTACACACGAAGGGGGTTCAGGTACCAGCAGGTCTACACATGTTGACCTGGGAGATAAAAAAAATCTCTACCTTTTTTTTTTTACTCACCCACATACCAAGACATGTGAACAGAGAGAAGGTGACAGAGACTGTTATGCTAATGAGGGTGCATTGATTGACTGACTGATGTGTGAACAGAGAGAAGAGGTCGGATATTGTTATGCTAATGAGGGTGCATTGATTGACATGTGAACAGTGAGAAAGGGGCGGAGACTGTTATGCTAATGAGGGTGCATTGACTGACTGACTGATGTGTGAACAGAGAGAAGAGGTCGGATATTGTTATGCTAATGAGGGTGCATTGATTGACATGTGAACAGTGAGAAAGGGGCAGAGACTGTTATGCTAATGAGGGTGCATTGATTGACTGACTGATGTGTGAACAGAGAGAAGAGGTTGGATATTGTTATGCTAATGAGGGTGCATTGATTGACATGTGAACAGTGAGAAAGGGGTGGAGACTGTTATGCTAATGAGGGTGCATTGATTGACGTGTGAACAACGAGAAAGGGGGCGGAGACTGTTATGCTAATGAGGGTGCATGGATTGATTGACGTGTGCAGGTACCCAACACGGAACTGCGGGCAAACAGCGCCAGTCTGTTGCTGGATGCTTTCCCCTTGCAGGATCCCAACGCCACTGCTGAGGACACTGACCTACTGATCCAGAAACAGTTTGACCTCATGCAGGTAAACTCTCTCTCTCTCTCTCTCTCTCTCTCTCTCTCTCTCTCTGTCTGTCTGTCTGTCTCTCTCTCTCTCTGTGTCAGTCTCTCTCTCTTTGTTTCTCAATCTCTGTCTGTCTCTCTGTTTCTCTTTATATCTCTCATGTATAGTTACTTCATTTTCATTCATTCATTTATAACTGGTCCTCTCTTTTTTTTATTTTAATTCATTTATTCTTGTACTCTCTCTTTTATTCGCTTTCGTTTTTGTTTTTGGTTTTTTTGTTTGTTTTTTGTTAATGTTTTTTTTGTGGGGTTTTTGGGTTTCTTTCCAGATATCTCTTTATATATTCTCTTCATTTTCATTCATCGGTTCTAGCTCGCTCTCTCTCTCTCTCTCTCTCTCTCTCTCTCTCTCTCTCTCTCTCCCTCCCTCCCTCCCTCTCTCTGACTCTCACCTCTCTGTCTCTCTCTGTCCCCTCTCTCTCATCTTCTGCCCCTCCCCCCCCCACCCCCTCTCTCTCTGTCTGATGTCTCTTCATTTTCATTTATTAATTCTGGCCCTCCCTCTCTGTCTCTCCCTCTCACTCTCACTGTCACTGTCTCTCTCTCTCTCTCTCTCTCTCACTTCTGTCTCTCCCTCTTTCTCCAATCTTTAATTTTTATTCATATATTTTGGCCCTCTTTCTCCCTCCCTCCCTGTCTCTCTCTCTCTCTCTCTCTCTCTCTCTCTCTCTCTCTCTCTCTCCCTCTCTCTCCCTACCTCCCTCTCTCTCTCATTGTCTCTCTGAGATGTCTCTTCATTTTCATTCATTAATTCCTGCCTTCTCTCTCCCTCTCCCTCTCTCCCCCTCCCTCTCCCTCCCTCCCTCTGTCTCTCTCCCTCTCCCTCCCTCCCTTTATCTCCCTCCCTCCCTCCCTCCCTCCCTCTGTCTCTCTCCCTCTCCCTCTGTCTCCCTCCCTCCCTCTGTCTCTCTCTCTCCCTGTCTGTCTCTCTCTCCCTCTCTCCCCCTCCCCCTCTCTCCCTCTCCCTCCCTTCCTCTGTCTCTCTCTCCCTCCCCCTCTCTCCCTCTCCCCCTCCCTCCCTCCCTCTGTCTCTCTCTCCCTCTCTCCCCCTCCCTCCCTTTGTCTCTCTCTCCCTCTCCCCCCCTTTGTCTCTCTCTCCCTCTCCCTCTTTCCCTCTCCCTCCCTCCCTCTGTCACTCTCTCCTTCTCTCCCCCTACCCCTCTCTCCCCCTCTCTCCCTCTCCTTCCCTTCCTCTGTCTGTCTCTCCCTCTCTACCCCTCTCCTTCTCTCCCTGTCTCTCTCTCCCTCTCCCTCCCTCCCTGTCTCTCTCACCCTCCCACTCCCTCCCACCCTCTCCCTCTGTCTGTGCGTCACAGCGGTTGCTGTGTGACCCGTGCCCGGTGGTGCGGGGCCTGACGGTGGAGGGGGTGTGTCATGTGCTGGGAGACTACCTGGAGATGATACCTGGGGAGGTGGTGCACAGCCTGCTGTGCCGACTGCTCAAGGAGCTGGCCTGGGACCTTGCCTCTCCCTCTGTCCGCCTTGCCGTCTTCAAGGTGAGCCTGTGGCCCGGCGGTTAATAATGATGATAATGATAACAATGATGATGATGATTGGACGTTTATCAGCGCTTTCGTCATTGCACAAAGCGCTTTACAATCCGCACGCACATTCGCATACGAAACACACTCAGTCCTCAGCTCACAATCATGCACAATAAACATGTACGTGCGCGTACAATCTCGAACGTACAATGCAAACATACATACGTACATACATACATGCATCCATCCATCCATACATACATACATCCATACATACATACATACATGCATTGCATGCATCCATACATACATACATTTGATGCACACACGATACAGCGTTACAATGATAGTAATTGATAGTGATAATCATAGTATTTATATAGTGCTCAGTTTTGTGCAGAGACAAATCTTAAGCGCTTTCACACCAGTCATTCACTCGCATGCTTAACTCTAAAACTGAAGAAGAAACTGAAGAAATGTCTTCCTTTCACTCTCTCTGTCTCTCTCTCTCTCTCTCTCTCTCTCTCCTATGTACGTCAAATGTTTATAAAAACTAAGTACTACAAGCGTCCCTCTCTGTTCAAGTTGAATTTGTTAATGTCGTCAAGCAATACCAATGACGTACATAATTTTTCGGTATTCTTATATAAGGCATTTAAATTAAGAGAAATTGTTACTTGGTAAAACAGTTATAATGTATTTTTTGTTGTCTATATATTTACGCGGATACAATGCACGGTTTGTTGTCTATATTAATGCTTATTTGTTTATGTGTTTTCGCTGAGTTGTATTATGTTTACGTATACCCCCTTCACTAGGGGCTGTGGCCTGATTGTGAATAAACCATTCCAAATTCCAAATTCTCTCTCTCTCCCTCCCCCACCCCCTTCTCTCTCTCTCTGTCTTATTACCTACATTCCCCTTTCTCTCTCTCTTAGTCTTACCTTTATCCATCCTGTAAGTTTCTAACTGATAATCCCACATCCACCCCTTTAAGTCTCTTACTGTATTGATTCCCCATCCACCCTTTTAAGTGGCTGATGGATCATCATCCCCCCCACCCCCCAACCATCCCTTTTAAGTTTCTAACTAAATTAATCCCCATCCACCCTTTTAAGTGGCTGATGGATCATCATCCCCCCCACCCCCCAACCATCCCTTTTAAGTTTCTAACTAAATTAATCCCCATCCACCCCTTTAAGTTTCTTACTGTATTGATTCCCCATCCACCCTTTTAAGTGGCTGATGGATCATCATCCCCCCCACCCCCCAACCATCCCTTTTAAGTTTCTAACTAAATTAATCCCCATCCACCCCTTTAAGTTTCTTACTGTATTGATTCCCCATCCACCCCTTTAAGTCTCTTACTGTATTGATTCCCCATCCACCCTTTTAAGTGTCTGATGGATCATCACCCCCCACCCCCACCCCCAACCATCCCTCTTAAGTTTCTAACTAAATTAATCCCCACCCACCCCTTTAAGTGTCTTACTGTATTGATTCCCCATCCACCCCTTTAAGTCTTTTACTGTACTGATTACCCATCCACCCCTTTAAGTCTCTTACTGTATTGATTCCCCATCCACCCCTTTAAGTGTCTGATGGATCATCATCCCCCCCCCCCCCAACCATCCCTCTTAAGTTTCTAATTAAATTAATCCCCATCCACCCCTTTAAGTCTCTTACTGTATTGATTCCCCATCCACCCTTTTAAGTGGCTGATGGATCATCATCCCCCTCCCCTCCCCCAACCATCCCTCTTAAGTTTCTAACTAAATTAATCCCCATCCACCCCTTTTAGTTTCTTACTGTATTGATTCCCCATCCACCCTTTTAAGTGCCTGATGGATCATCATCCCCCCCCCCCCCAACCATCCCTCTTAAGTTTCTAACTAAATTAATCCCCATCCACCCCTTTTAGTTTCTTACTGTATTGATTCCCCATCCACCCTTTTAAGTGCCTGATGGATCATCATCCCCCCCCCACCCAACCATCCCTCTTAAGTTTCTAACTAAATTAATCCCCATCCACCCTTTTAAGTCTCTTACTGTATTGATTCCCCATCCACCCTTTTAAGTCTCTTACTGTATTGATTCCCCATCCACCCTTTTAAGTCTCTTACTGTATTGATTCCCATTCCACCCTTTTAAGTGCCTGATGGATCATCATCCCCCCCCCCCCCCAACCATCCCTCAGTTTCTAACTGATAATCCCACATCCACCCCTAAGTCTCTTACTGTATTGATTCCCCATCCACCCTTTTAAGTGCCTGATGGATCATCATCCTCCCTCCCCCAACCATCCCTCTTAAGTTTCTAACTGATAATCCCCATCCACCCCTTTAAGTCTCTTACTGTATTGATTCCCCATCCACCCTTTTAAGTCTCTTACTGTATTGATTCCCCATCCACCCCTTTAAGTCTCTTACTGTATTGATTCCCCATCCACCCTTTTAAGTGTCTGATGGATCATCATCCCCCCCCCCACCCCCCCAACCATCCCTCTTAAGTTTCTAACTAAATTAATCCCCATTAACCCCTTTAAGTCTCTTACTGTATTGATTCCCCATCCACCCTTTTAAGCGTCTGATGGATCATCATCCCCCCCACCCCCCCAACCATCCCTCAAGTTTCTAACTAAATTAATCCCCCATCCACCCCTTTAAGTTTCTAACTGTATTGATTCCCCATCCACCCCTTTAAGTATCTTACTGTATTGATTCCCCATCCACCCTTTTAAGTGGCTGATGGATCATCATCCCCCCCACCCCCCAACCATCCCTCTTAAGTTTCTAACTAAATTAATCCCCATCCACCCCTTTAAGTCTCTTACTTTATTGATTCCCCATCCACCCTTTTAAGTGGCTGATGGATCATCATCCCCCCCACCCCCCAACCATCCCTCTTAAGTTTCTAACTAAATTAATCCCCATCCACCCCTTTAAGTTTCTTACTGTATTGATTCCCCATCCACCCTTTTAAATGCCTGATGGATCATCATCCCCCCCCAAACCATCCCTCTTAAGTTTCTAACTAAATTAATCCCCATCCACCCCTTTTAAGTTTCTGACTGATTGAACCCCCCACCCACCCCTTTAAGTGCCTGACTGATGGTCAATCCACCCAGGGTCTATGTGGAATGCTGGACAACCCGATGTGTCACATGCTGCTGAAACCGCTGCTGCCGGGACTGTCCCTGTGTCTGCACGACAAGGCCGAGACCGTGCGTGTCGCCATGCTTGACCTCCTGCTCAAGGTCAAGGGCATTCGCTCCATCAAGGTCAGGGTGTGATCCGTGTTGTTTTAAAGTTTTACGTTTGGCAGTGGTGATTTTGCTTCTTGACGATTGAATGAATGAGTGCGTTTGTAATAAATAAGGGTCTTCTTGTGAAGGTCATGGGCATTTGCCTAACCCAGGTCAGAGTTTGATCCCCATCTGATGTTAGATGATTGATTGATTGATGTGGATACTTACATAGCGCCTATCCTCGGTCAGAAACCAAGCTCTAAGCGCTTTACATACACGGTGACATTTGCACCATAGGCTGCCTACCTGGGTAGAGCTGACTGATGGCTGCCACTGGGCGCTCATCATTTCATTTTCAATCAGATTTCAGACGTACATGCATACACACACAGATAGACATGTAACATTTTACGTGTATGACTGTTTTTATTTATTTACCCCGCAGTGTAGGCAGCCATACTCCGTTTTCGGGGGTGTGCATGCTGAGTATATTCTTGTTTCCACAACCCACCGAACGCTGACATGGATTACAGGATCTTTAACGTGCGTATTTGATCATCTGCATGCGCATACACACGAAGGGGGTTCAGGCACTAGCAGGTCTGCACATATGTGAGATCGGAAAAATCTCCACCCTTTACCCACCAGATGCACCGAGATTCAAACCCAGGACCCTCAGATTGAAAGTCTAGCGCTTTAACCATTCGGCTGTTGCACCCGTCAGATGGGGATCGAACTCTTGACACGGATGGAGCTAATGCCCTTGACCTTCACAAGAAGACCTTTTTGACAAAGTCAGTTGTGCGAATGTTAATACAAAGTGTGAAACTATGCATAAATGCTTTAATTATTATTGGGGTTTTTTGTTGTTGTTTTTTGTTTTTGTTTTTATTTGATTATTATTATTACTGTTGTTACAAAACATCATGCTGGTCTCACAGTACTGGACAATCACGCCTATCGAACATCTCCAGGTGAATGTTGATGCAAATCAATAAATGTATAAATACTTAAACGGAGTATAAATGCTTTAATTGTTATTAATATTGATATAACAAAACGTCATGGTGACCCAACGGTACTGGACAATTGCAGCCATTGAACATTACCTGGTGAATGGTGATACAAAGCGTTAAACGTTGTATAAATACTTTAATAATTATTGTTATTACCACAACATGAAATTATTATTGTTATTGTGATGTAACATCACGGTGATACAAAGAGTTAAACTTTGTATAAATACTTCAGTTATAGTTGTTGTTATTATAACAAAATGATAAATGTTTTTTGGATACTTTAATTATTATCATTACTGTTAACAAAATGTCACAGTGATCTGGCACCAGTGACAGGCTAGATAAATAAAAACGTAAAATGTTGCATGTCTGTCTGAGTGTGTATGTGTGCATGCCTGAAATCTGATTGAATGACACAGGAAATGAATAATGGGCACCCAAAGGCAGCCGATAGTCGGCTCTGCCCAGGTAGGCAGCCTGTTGTGCAAATGACCTCACGTTTGTAAAGCGTTTAGAGCTTGGTCTCTGACCGAGGATAGGCGCTATGTAAGTATCCACATCATCATCATAATCTTCCAATAGCACTGGACGATTGCACCCAACAAACACCTCCTGGCGAAGGGTGATACAAAGTTTCAAACATTGTAAAAATGCTATGATTATTATCATTAATACTAAAAGACATTATTGTCATGTAACAAAACGTCATGGACAATCGCACCCATCGAACACTTCCTGGCAAATGGTTAAATACAAAGTGTGAAACATTGTATGAATACTTTGATCATTATTGTTTGTATCATGACAAAACATCATGGCGATACAAAGTGTGAAACGTTATATAAATACTTTGATTATTATCGCTACTGTCATAACAAAACATCACTGTGATCCCCAGAGTACTGGACAATTTAAACGTTGTATAAATACTTCAGTCATTATCGTCATTATTATAACATAACATCACCATGACACAAAGTGAAAAGGTTGTATAAATACTTGGATTATAATCGTTAGTGCTATAACAAAACGTCACTGTGATCCCCAACAGTACTGGACGATCGCGCCCATCGAGCACCTCCTGGCGCGGCTGGAGGGAGACTCGCAGCCTGTGGTGCGTCGGATCGTGGAGCTGCTCTTCCCATCATTCCTTCCTCTGGACCAGGGGCCGCAGGAACAGGTGTCACGATGTCTGACGCTGCTCCAGTCCAACGCTGCCGCCGCCCGCGTCTTTTTCCTCCACGCCCCCCGCCACCTGACGCTGAGTGACACGGGTGTGTTGTGTTGTTTCGTTTTGTGTTGTGTGTTTTTCGTGCCGAGTGACACAGGTGTGTTGTGTTGTAGTGTGTTGTGTTATGTCGTTTTGTGTTGTGTCTTTTTCCTCCACGCCCCCCCACCACCTGACGCTGAGTGACACGGGTGTGTTGTGTTGTTTCGTTTTGTGTTGTGTGTTTTTCGTGCTGAGTGACACAGGTGTGTTGTGTTGTAGTGTGTTGTGTTGTGTCGTTTTGTGTTGTGTCTTTTTCCTCCACGCCCCCCACCACCTGACGCTGAGTCACATGGGTGTGTTGTGTTGTTTCGTTTTGTGTTGTGTGTTTTTCGTGCTGACTGACACAGGTGTGTTGTGTTGTAGTGTGTTGTGTCATTTTGTGTTGTGTCTTTTTCCTCCACACCCCCCACCCACCTGACGCTGAGTGACATGGGTGTGTTGTGTTGTTTCATTTTGTGTTGTGTGTTTTTCGTGCTGAGTGACACAGGTGTGTTGTGTTGTGTTGTGTCGTTTTGTGTTGTGTCTTTTTCCTCCACGCCCCCCACCCACCTGACGCTGAGTGACATGGGTGTGTTGTGTTGTTTCGTTTTGTGTTGTGTGTTTTTCGTGCTGAGTGACACAGGTGTGTTGTGTTGTAGTGTGTTGTGTCATTTTGTGTTGTGTCTTTTTCCTCCACGCCCCCCACCACCTTACGCTGAGTGACATGGATGTGTTGTGTTGTGTCGTTTTGTGTTGTGTCTTTTTCCTCCACGCCCCCCCACCACCTGACGCTGAGTGACACAGGTGTGTTTTGTGTTGTGGTGTGTAGTGTCATTTTGTGTTGTGTTGTGTGGTGTGTTTTTCCTCCACACCTGCTGCCACCTGACACTGTTTGACACGGGTGTGTCATGTTGTTTTGTGTTGTGTGTTTTTCATGCTGAGTGACACGGGGGTGTTGTGTTGTGTCGTGTCTTTTTCCCCCCTGTCCCTGCCACCTAACGCTGAGTGACACAGGTGTGCTGTGTTGTGTTGTTTTCTATTGTGTGTTGTGTCGCGTCGTTTTCATGCTGAATGACTCGGGATTTGCTGTGTGCTGGGTCATATCTATGTGGTTATGTTGTCACGTTACAGTGAAATACATAGGACTGCTGTGTGCTGGTCATATCTATGTGGTTATGTTGTCACGTTACAGTGAAATACATAGGACTGCTATGTGCTGGTCATATCTATGTGGTTATGTTGTCACGTTACAGTGAAATACATGGGACTGCTGTGTGCTGGTCATATCTATGTGGTTATATCTATGTGGTTATGTTGTCACGTTACAGTGAAATACATAGGACTGCTGTGTGCTGGTCATATCTATGTGGTTATATCTATGTGGTTATGTTGTCACGTTACAGTGAAATACATAGGACTGCTATGTGCTGGTCATATCTATGTGGTTATATCTATGTGGTTTATGTTGTCACGTTACAGTGAAATACATGGGACTGCTGTGTGCTGGTCATATCTATGTGGTTATATCTATGTGGTTATGTTGTCACGTTACAGTGAAATACATGGGACTGCTATGTGCTGGTCATATCTATGTGGTTATATCTATGTGGTTTATGTTGTCACGTTACAGTGAAATACATAGGACTGCTATGTGCTGGTCATATCTGTGTGGTTATGTTGTCACGTTACAGTGAAATACATAGGACTGCTATGTGCTGGTCATATCTATGTGGTTATGTTGTCACGTTACAGTGAAATACATAGGACTGCTATGTGCTGGTCATATCTATGTGGTTATATCTATGTGGTTATGTTGTCACGTTACAGTGAAATACATGGGACTGCTGTGTGCTGGTCATATCTATGTGGTTATGTTGTCACGTTACAGTGAAATACATGGGACTGCTGTGTGCTGGTCATATCTATGTGGTTATGTTGTCACGTTACAGTGAAATACATAGGACTGCTATGTGCTGGTCATATCTATGTGGTTATGTTGTCACGTTACAGTGAAATACATAGGACTGCTATGTGCTGGTCATATCTATGTGGTTATGTTGTCACGTTACAGTGAAATACATAGGACTGCTGTGTGCTGGTCATATCTATGTGGTTATGTTGTCACGTTACAGTGAAATACATGGGACTGCTGTGTGCTGGTCATATCTATGTGGTTATGTTGTCACTTTACAGTGAAATACATAGGACTGCTGTGTGCTGGTCATATCTATGTGGTTATGTTGTCACGTTACAGTGAAATACATGGGACTGCTGTGTGCTGGTCATATCTATGTGGTTATGTTGTCACGTTACAGTGAAATACATGGGACTACTGTGCCGTTATGTGCTGGAAAGCGTGCGATCCATGAAGCAGTCATCAGATGACAATGATGATGACGATGACGACAACGACAGCAGCAGCAAGACCAGGGCCAGGGGGGGCAAGAAACGTCGTGATGACGTCACTCAGGTAGTAGCTGTTTTCTTCTTTAAAAACTTTGTTTTAACTCACTCAGTACGGCCAGTCCTCTCTTCTCCTCTACACAGACCAGTGGGTGTCTCAATGACCCAACCTTTAGCTTCCGTCGTCAGAATTGTGGTATTCTTTGTCAACATTCACCTCTTCAGTATGAGAGCCTTCCGCTTGCAATATTTTGATGGTGGTAATTGGGGTGAAACGCTGTTAACGTCTTGTCTTTCGCCGTTCGTATGGAGAGAGTTAATCTTTTTCTTCTTTCTTTTTTCTTTTGTTTTTTTTTGTTTGTTCGTTTTCTGCACAGGTTATATTCCTAAATACAGATATACACATCACAAAGGTTGTTTTTTTTCTTTTTGGAATTGGTGGGTACATGTGAAAAGAGATTTTTATGTTGTTTTCTTCTGTACATTTTGAATTTGCTATATTTTTATGATTTCATGTATGTGAAACGACAGTTGTTTTTTTGGTTGTTGTTTTTTTTTAATTGTTGGTGCAAGTTTAAGTCAAGTGTCATGCAGTATGTATAAATATCAACCAGTTGATGTCATTTTATGTAAGTGTATCCATTGTCCATGTTCAAGAAACATAGTGAAATGGCACAGTTTGTGTGTTTTACACCACAAACCAGTTTCTGTTATTGGAGATAATAAGGCAGCATGTAAATGGCATATCTTATCCACATGTTTTTCTTTTTACATAATAATTGATGTGTGCATGGTGATAAGTGAAGGGTGTGTCAGTTGTTGGGGGTTTTTTGGGTTTTTTTCTCTTTGATTTTTGCTGACGGGCATTTTATTTTAAGTGAGCCTAAAGAGAATTTTCTGATTTTGGTTGAAGCAGACAATAAAGAATTTTGAATTGAATTGAATTGAAATTGTTTATATTGTTTTACACCACAAAACAAATCTCTCTAACTGGATATAATGTGGTGTGTGAATGACGCACAGTTTACGTTGTTTTAGACCACAAAGGAATTTCTCTTATTGCAGATAATACAGTAGCGTGTATTCTGTCCTGCTGTTGTGCAGGAGGAGAGTGAGGAGAAGAGCGATGACGACGATGATAATGACAACACAGAGGACGATGCGATGACGCAGGAGACATTACAGGGACTGCTGGAAGTGATCTTCCTCATGTGGACGGCTGTGGCCAAACAACTCGACTTGGTGAGAAAAGGATCCAAGTATTTCTTACATGCTAGTTAGGCAAGGTTGTCGCGAGACCCAGCTAGGAAGGTGCGTTTCTTTTTTCCACCTAGTGGCAAGAGTGGCAAGGTTGTCGCAAGACCTGCTAGGAAGGTGCGTTTCTTTTTTCCACCTAGTGGCAAGGTTCTCGCAAGACCTGCTAGGAAGGTGCGTTTCTTTTTTCCACCTAGTGGCAAGGTTCTCGCAAGCCCTGCTAGGAAGGTGCATTTCTTTTTTCCACCTCACAGCAAGAGTGGCTAGGTTTTTATGAGACATGCTATGAACGTGCGTTTCGTTTTTTCTAACCTCGCAGCAAGAGTGGTTAGGTTCTTGTGAGATTCGCTAGAAAGGCGTGTTTCTTATTTCCTCCTCGCGGCAAGGGTGGCAAGGTTCTTGTGAGATGCTAGGAAGTTGCGTTTCTGTATTTCTCCTTATGGCAAGAGTGGCAAGGTTCTTGTGAGACGTGCTAGGAAGGTGCGTTTCTTTTTTCCACCTAGTGGCAAGAGTGGCAAGGTTCTCGCAAGACCTGCTAGGAAGGTGCGTTTCTTTTTTCCACCTAGTGGCAAGAGTGGCAAGGTTCTCGCAAGACCTGCTAGGAAGGTGCGTTTCTTTTTTCCACCTCGTGGCAAGAGTGGCAAGGTTCTCGCGAGACCTGCTAGGAAGGTGCGTTTCTTTTTTCCACCTCACAGCAAGAGTGGCAAGGTTCTCGCAAGACCTGCTAGGAAGGTGCGTTTCTTTTTTCCACCTCACAGCAAGAGTGGCTGTACTAGGCCAGGTAGCCTTCAGAGCAACTTTGCCACGAAGAAAGGATAAAATCTACCTTCCGCATCGCATTCATTTCTTTGCACATGTACTCCTCGCCCTCGCCCCTCACCACTAGAACACGAGTAGGCTCATGAAAAGGACACACGCATCTGTTGTGGTGATAACAAACAAAATGAACGAAACTGTTTTCTTGAACATCAGCCATTGGCCGCAAGTCAAAGCAGGGCAAGGGGAGGTAAGGGGGGGGATGGGCATGGGGGAGAGGGTGGGGAGAGGGGCTGGGAGGTTTGATAAAACATTATCATCATCATGATTGCTCCTAAAAGCCCAGCGGACTACATAGTGCCATTGTGGTGATGACAGTGGTTGTGGAGAGGGGAGTCGGTGGTGGTGGGGCAGGGGGTGGGGGGGGTCAAGTGTGTATATATATGTGTTTTATTAGGGTGTGTGTGAACTAAGGGGTGGTTGTTTCGAAGTATAAAAGTTTGTGTAGGATCCTGTGAAAAAGAAAACAAAAAAAATTCTCCTCATACTTCTTCGCTTGGGGGGGGAAAAATCTGTATTGGTAGGGAAAAGGAAGAGGATGGGATGTATCGAAAATTGACCAGAGGTTTTTTTCCTCAAAATGAAAGGCTACAAGTAATTAAAAAAAAAAGTGATGATAAAAATCAATCGATAAAAACTTGAACCCATTTAATCCTGTGGAGTTTTACAGCTTTACTGCTAATGATGACGATATTGATGACAGCAGCAATGATAATCACTCAGGGAGAACACACAGACATGAAGCAGTTGATGATGATGATGATGATGATGATGATGCTTTACTGTTAATGACGATGATGATGATGACGACGACAACAATGTTGATGTCACTCAAGCAGAACACACAGACCTGAAGCAGTTGATGATGATGATGATGATGCTTTACTGTTAATGACGATGATAATGATGGTGATGACAACAATGTTGATGTCACTCAAGCAGAACACACAGGACCTGAAGCAATGGGTGATGATGATGATGCTTTTCTGTCAATGATGATGATAATAATGATGACACTGATGCTTTACTGTTAATGTCGATGATAATGATGACAACAGTGATAATGTCACTTAGGCAGAACACAGACTTGAAGGAGTGGATGACGGGCGCAGTAGCCGAGTGGTTAAAGCGTTGGACTGTCAATCTGAGGGTCCCGGGTTCGAATCACGGTGACGGCGCCTGGTGGGTAAAGGGTGGAGATTTTTACGATCTCCCAGGTCAACATATGTGCAGACCTGCTAGTGCCTGAACCCCCTTCGTGTGTATATGCAAGCAGAAGATCAAATACGCACGTTAAAGATCCTGTAATCCATGTCAGCGTTTGGTGGGTTATGGAAACAAGAACATACCCAGCATGCACACCCCTGAAAACGGAGTATGGCTGCCTACATGGCGGGGTAAAAACGGTCATACACGTAAAAGCCCACTCGTGTGCATTCGAGTGAAGGCAGAAGAAGAAGGAGTGGATGATGATGATGATGCTTTACTGTAAATGACGATGATGATGATGATATTGACAGTGGTGATGTCGCCCAAGGCCAACCTGAAGCAGTTGATGATGATGATGCTTTATTGTTGATGATAATGACGATGACAGCGACAGTGGTGATGTCGCCCAGGCAGAGCACGCCGACCTAAAGCAGTGTAGGACGATGATGATGTTTTACTGTTAATGACCATGATAATGATGTGACAACAATAATTGTGACAGACTTGAAGCAGTAGATGATGGTGATGACGATGACGATGACAATGATGTCGCCCAGGCAGAGCACGCCGACCTAAAGCAGTGTATGACGATGACGATGTTTTACTGTTAATGACCATGATAATGATGTGACAACAACAATTGTGACAGACTTGAAGCAGTAGATGATGATGATGACGATGACGATGATGTCGCCCAGGCAGAGCACGCCGACCTAAAGCAGTGTATGACGATGACGATGTTTTACTGTTAATGACCATGATAATGATGTGACAACAACAATTGTGACAGACTTGAAGCAGTAGATGATGATGATGACGATGATGATGACGACGATGATATCATCCAGGCAGAGCACGCCGACCTAAAGCAGTGTATGACGATGATGATGTTTTACTATTAATGACCATGATGATGATATGATGTGACAACAGCAATTGTGACAGACTTGAAGCAGTAGATGATGATGATGAAGATGATGTCACCCAGGCGGAGCATGCTGACCTAAAGCAGTGTAGGACGATGATGATGTTTTCCTGTTAATGACCATGATGATGATGATGACGATGATGATGACGATGACGATGATGTCGCCCAGGCGGAGCATGCTGACCTGAAGCAGTCCATCATGAAGAAGTTGAGCGTGACAGTGCCGGAGGTCCTCAAGGTCACCCAGGACCCCAAGGTCATCTCTCTGGTGGTGGAGATCGCGGGGCACCTGCCTCCCAAAGCTGTGCCCACCATCAGGTGTGTGGGTGTGAGGGGCGTAGAGCTGGATAGTGTCAGGGGAAGGGTATCATCAGGTTTATGAATATAATTATACCCAGTAACTGATTATGACAATATCCGATGATGATGATGATGATAACTGAACCCCATCATGATAACTATAATTATACCCGATAATGACAATAACTATTGTCGATGACTGTCATCAAGAATAGTTTTTGATGGTAATGATGATCATGATGATAACTGAACGCTGTATTGATGGTGACCACAATTACACACCATAGTGACAATAACTGATGATGATAAGCCAATACCCCATAATGATGATAGCGATGATAACTGAACTCCATACTGATGATGACCACAATTATACCCCATGGTGACAATAACTGATGGTGATAAGACAATGCCCCATAATGATGATGCTGATGATAACCACAATTATACCCCATGGTGACAATAACTGATGGTGATAAGACAATACCCCATAATGATGATGGTGATGATAACTGAACTACATACTGATGATAACCACAATTATACCCCATGGTGACAATAACTGATGATGATAAGACAATACCCCATAATGATGATACTGATGATAAACTTAACCCCACGACGACAAAACCCTCACGATAACGTCCTCAATGATAACGACAACAACAGTTGTACCCCGTAATAATAACAACAGCAACAACAGCAAACGACGACGATGCCTGTTTCCTTCCAGCCGCGGCTGCCTGACGAAGCTGCGCACCATGCCAGAGTGCAGCACCGAGGGGGACTACGCCGAGATCCTGGAGGCGGTGTGCCTGTGGGACATGGTGCCACACCTCCTGCAGCTGCTCTCTGATTGGCTGGAGGACAGCCTCACGCCCCTCGCCCCCCAGGACACGCCCACTTCGCTGGGGCCCGAGAAGAAGGCGGTAAGTGGAGAGAGGGAGTGGAAGAGAGATGGGGGGCGGGGGGGGGGTGGAAAGAGTTGGGAGGTGGGGGAGTCAAGAGGAGTAGGGAGAGGGAGTGTGGGGGGGGAGAGAAGGGAGAAGGGATTTAGGCAATTAAAAACAAAAATGAAAAGAGTTTTTATTCATTTGTTTCATCTTGTTTCAGCAGTATCAACACAATGCACTTTTGTCAGAATGGGGCGGAATTAGTTTGTCGTGGGTAGTATTCCCTGTATTACAGTGGTTTCTGTATTGGGATTTTGGCAATTAAAAACAAAAAAGAAAGAGTTCTTTTTTTTCTGCTGCCCCATTATCTGCACCGTTTCAGTGGCATTACTCCCACGCCGCTCATTTAGATTCCCCCATATACGGCCACACCCGGGTTCATCCATCACAGTTCCAGCGTTGGCAGTCCGCAGGGAACCATCAATGTTAGGTCGCCAGGAGGCCACGCACCAGAGGAGACTCTGTACTGCTGCTGAGTTACTTCGATGGTGTTCAGTGGTGCCTGTTCTGATTCAACGTACTTAGGACACCACGTACTAAGCCCTCTACTAACGACAATAATGGCTTAGTCACAGAGCCAGACTGAGTGAGCTGTCCTTCCCAGAGTGGAGATTGCCACCACATCCCTCAAACAACAGCTCCCCATGAATCTGCCGACACTGGAGACATTGACAGGACTCATCCCAAACACAGAAGTGGAGGGGTATCGAAACTGAGGTCACCATGAGAGCAGGGCACAGACTTTGAGACTGTAAAAAGAAAGGGTTTTTATTCACTTGTTTTGGCAGTATCGACACAATGCACTTTTTTGGTCAATCAGCCCTTGAACTCAAGTTACGTTTTATCAGTCACTCACCGTTCACTGTTTGTGGTGATGGGGTTAAGTTTTGTTCGGGATTGTTGCGGAATAGACCGCTTGAGAGTTCCGTCCTTGCATGATTTATAGAGGAGTGTCACATGATCTGTGCTCTCAAAGTTGATTGGCTCTCCAAAATTGCGAGCGGCAACAAAAGGCAATCGATCGAGAGAGGGCAGAAAGTGCGAAACAGCAGGCTTTTTTTTTTTCTTTTTTTTTTTTTTCTTTTTTTCTTTTTTTTTTTTTTAAATTTTTGCTTCATATTCTGTTGTTGTTTTTTATTGTTGTACTTCATTGTACAGAGTTTGGTTGTAGCAATGGAGGCTATCAACCAAAGAAATGGAGAACAGCACATGTTTGCTGGTTTTGCCCATGTGGATCGCCTTTGGCATTGCTTGCGATTTTGATGGAAGTTAGATGCGCATGCGCAAAATCCAAGATGGCTGTGGAACTCTCCAGTGGTGCATTGAGTGAAGGGAGACATGAGGATGAATCTGTGTTGTTATCATTCCTCTTGTTATTATCAATATAGTTATTACTGTTGTGTGTTCTGCAGACAAAGGGAGGTAAGAAGTGTGTGCGGATCGCAGTGCCAGAGGCAGAGAAGCGGCCAAATCTGGCCGTGGATTATCTGTCGGCCATGTTGAGATCGGCTGTGTGTAAACGTGTTCTCCTCAGCGACCATCGTGCCTCTGTCGTCAAGTTGAACAAACTGCTGTCACGTGTCATGGTGAGTTGTGTGTGTCGTGTGTTGTGTGTGTGTTGTATTGTGTGATGCATTGTGAAATGTATTGTTTTCCAGCCTTCAAGCAAGATAAAAAGAATTTTTAAAAGTAAATAAAATAAAGATTTGATTCGATTTGGTATGGATACTTACATAGTGCCTATCCTCAGTCGAAGACCAAGCTCTAAGCGCTTTTCAAACACGGGGTCATTTGAACAACAGGCTGCCTACCTGGGTAGAGCCAACTGACGGCTGCCATTGGGTGCTCATCATTCATTTCCTATGTCATTCAGTCAGATTTCAGGCACACACACATACACACTCAGACAGACATATAACATTTGATGTGTATGACCGTTTTGTTTATTTACCCGGCCATGTTGGCAGCCATACTCTGTTTCGGGGGGGTGCATGCTAGATATGTTCTTTCTATAACCCACCGAATGACATGGATCACAGGATCTTTAACACGGGTATTTGATCGTCTGCGTGCGTATACACATCAAGGGGGTTCAGGCACTAGCAGGTCTGCACTTATGTTGACCTGGGAGATCGGAAAAATCTCCATCCTATACCCACCATGCGCTGTTACCGAGATTCGAACCCGGGACCCTCAGATTGAAAGTCCAGCGCTTTAACCACTCGGCTGTTGGGCCCTCGTTGTGGTTGACAGGGCTATGAGCAAAGATTTCCATCTTTCTCCAGTCCTTCCAGTCCTGAGCGATGGAAAAAGTGACACATCTTCACTCCTCTGTTGTTTTTCTTAACTCACTCAGTACGGCCAGTCCTCTCTTCTCCTCTACACAGACCCCTCGGATGTCCAGTGGGTGTCTGAATGACCCAACCTTTAGCTTCCGTCGTCAGAATTGTGGTATTCTTTGTCAATATTCACCTCTTCAGTATAAGAGCCTTCCGCTTGCAATATTTTGATGATGGTAATTGGGGTGAAACGCTGTTAACGTCGTCTCTTTCGCCGTTCGTATGGCGAGAGTTAAGTCAGTTCGTTATCATTAACCCTTTCACAGCTGACGCTCAGTGAAAGGAGAGCAGTTTTGGTATAAATCATCGTAATATAGTACAGTATTATTGTTGTTGCCATTGTTGTTGCCATGGTTATTGTGTTGTTGTTTTTGTGGCAGGCACTTGTGGAGCAGGAACTGGAGCAAGGCAAGGCAGACAACTCAGTGAGGACATTTTTGGAGACAGTTCTCTCCCTTCATCTCCGTTTGACTGTCTTACTTCACGACCCGGTGAGTGGGGAGGCTGGTGGGGAAGAACAGACAAACGAAACTGCTTAATCAAGGGTGAAAAATAGGCATAGAATAGGCACAAATGGCTTGTTTTCCTCCTGCCCTCATGAAAAGGGAAAATAAATACTCAACACAAAAGTATAACATTACTTGATTGACTTTCAAATTGTGTCACACAAAAAAAGAAAGAAAAAAGAAAAGATGAACCACATAACTACATGCACAAATAACTCTTAGATCAGAAAGAGAAGAAGAATGGAGAGAGAAGGAGGAGTGGGAGGTAAATATCAAACACTAAAAAAAAAAATTTTTAATATTAAAAAAAAAAAATTTTTAATTCTTTCATTGTCATTGTCGTCATTCAAAACATCCAAGTCCTGCTTATAACGCAGCTCTTTTTTTTTTCTTTTTTTTTTTTCAGGACGAAGAAGGGGGAGACAGTGTGGCCCATGTGGGGGAGGTGATGGAGTGGGGAGGGAGGAGGCTGGTTCCCATCATGCTTCAGGCCGCTGGCGGCAGCAGTGATGATGACGACGACAACGACGCCGATAACAATGACAACACTGATTCTACCGGTGGTGAGGCCAAGAGTGGGACCGCTGCGAAAAATCATGTGGAGTTGGCTACGGCTTGTGTTTTGGTGAGAGGTGTTGGTTTTGGGGTTTTTTTTGACTCACTTGTGTAAACAAAGTGAGTCTATGTTTTAACCCGGTGTTCGGTTGTCTGTGTGTGTGTGTGTCTGTGTGTCCGTGGTAAACTTTAACATTGACATTTTCTCTGCAAATACTTTGTCACTTGACACCAAATTTGGCATAAAAATAGGAAAAATTCAGTTCTTTCCAGTCATCTTGTTTAAAACAATATTGCACCTCTGGGATGGGCACAAAAAAAATAAAAATGAAGCCTAATTATATGCAAACTGCATTGACTGTTATATTTATATTTTTTGTATTCTCTAAACTTGGCACTTTGACCTCTTATTCTGACACAACAACAAGAGGAGTCATTATCATTTTTTGTTCAAACAGGAACTTCTTTTGCTAAGCATGGAATTTTTATTTATTTTGCAAACGTTTTGGTGCAGGGAGTAAAAAAGGGAAATTACTCTGTAATTAATGCTAGGGGACTTAATTTATCACAAGTGGAGTCTTGAAGGCCTTGCCTCTCTTGTTTTGGTTTGGTTTGGTTTGGTTTTTTGTTCTCCAGTTGTTGGGTTTTTTTCCCCTATCCCTTTTCATTCTGCCCCCTCACCCTTACACCCTTCATCTCCGTTCTCCTCCCTCCTCCCTACCCCTTTGCCATCCCTATTTTTCCAGTAAAAAAAAGAGAGAGAGACCATTCTTGAACTGAATGCTTTTGTGTGTGTGTGTGTGTTTTGTTTGTTTTCTTTTGTTGTCAACTGTTTCTTTTTTGCCTTCCAGTTGATGGTGAACATCATAGATGTATGAAATGATTAATGCATGATTTAGTGATTGTTTTTCTGCTGTGCCTCGTAGATGATGCTGAGTGTCATAGCTGTGTGAAATAAGTGTATTTGTTAATTGTTTCTTTCTTTATGTCTTGCAGTTGATGGTGGATGCCATAGCTGTGTGAAATAACTTTTTTTTTAATAAGTGTATTTATTGATTGTTTCTTTCTTTAAGCCTTGCAGTTGATGGTGGACGTCATAGCTGTGTGAAATAAGTGTATTTATTGATTGTTTCTTTATGCCTTGTAATTGATGGTGGATGCCATAGCTGTGTGAAATATGTGTATTTATTGATTGTTTCTTTCTTTAAGCCTTGCAGTTGATGGTGGACGTCATAGCTGTGTGAAATAAGTGTATTTATTGATTGTTTCTTTCTTTAAGCCTTGCAGTTGATGGTGGACGTCATAGCTGTGTGAAATAAATGTTGTATTTATTGATTGTTTCTTTCTTTATGCCTTGCAGTTGATGGTGGACGTCATAGCTGTGTGAAATAAGTGTATTCATTCATTGTTTGTTTCTTTATGCCTTGTAGTTGATGGTGGATGCCATAGCTGTATGAAATAAATGTATTTATTGATTGTTTCTTTCTTTATGCCTTGCAGTTGATGGTGGACGTCATAGCTGTGTGAAATAAATGTTGTATTTATTGATTGTTTCTTTCTTTATGCCTTCCAGTTGATAGTCAGCATCATAGCTGTTTTGAATGATTAACTCTCTCCATACGAACGGTGAAAGAGACGACGTTAACAGCATTTCACCCCAATTACCATCATCAAAATATTACAAGCGGAAGGCTCTTATACTGAAGAGGTGAATGTTGACAAAGAATACCACAATTCTGACGACGGAAGCTAAAGGTTGGGTCATTCAGACACCCATTGGACATCCGAGGGGTCTGTGTAGAGGAGAAGAGAGGACTGGCCGTACTGAGTGAGTTAATGTATTTGTTTATTTATTTAATTCTCTTTTGTGTGTGTGTGTGTGCGTGTTTCAGTTGATGGTGAACGTTAGCACCAACATGCTGATGCTGGGTATGGGGGAGAGGGAACAGGTCAGACAACTCTTCACCTTCTGTCGCCAACTTCTCCACAAAGGTCAGTGGTAGTTGTTTCCCTTCTTTTTTTTTCTTTTTCTTTTTTTCTTTTTTTAGTTTGATTTACTTTCTTCATCTTTCTATTGTTTCGTTAGTGGTGGTGGTGTTGTTGTTTTTTTTTTTTGGGGGGGGGGTTCTTTCTTTCTCTCTCTCTCTCTCTCTCTCTCTCTCTCTCTCTCTCTCTCTTTCTCTCTCTCTCTCTCTCTCTCTCTCTCTCTCTCTCTCCCTTCTCTATCCTTTTCTTCTTCTTGTCACTCTTTTTCTTTTTCTTGGAGTCAAGTTTTCCTGCCAAATTCGGAATGTTCCTACCAAATTTCCTGATTGTTCCTACAAACACTTGACAGGGGTTGGCATCTATGTGCATATGAGTATTCATGTCATCAACAGTTTCAGTTTCTCAAGGAGGCGTCACTGCATTCAGACTTCTTCTTCTGCGTTCACTTGTATGCACACGAGTGGGCTTTTACGTGTATGACCGTTTTTACCCCGCCATGTAGGCAGCCATACTCCGTTTTCGGGGGTGTGCATGCTGGGTATGTTCTTGTTTCCATAACCCACCGAACGCCGACATGGATTACAGGATCTTTAACGTGCGTATTTGATCTTCTGCTTGCATATACACACGAAGGGGGTTCAGGCACTAGCAGGTCTGCACATATGTTGACCTGGGAGATCGTAAAAATCTCCACCCTTTACCCACCAGGCGCCGTCACCGTGATTCGAACCTGGGACCCTCAGATTGACAGTCCAACGCTTTAACTACTCGGCTATTGCGCCCGTCACTGCGTTCGGACAAATCCTTATATATATTTATCTATTTTTATATATATATATATATATGTACACACCACACCACATCTGCCAGCCAGATGCCTGACTGCAGCATAACCTAACACACTTGTCAGGCCTTGAGTGCATGCCTATATATTTGTGTGCCTATCAGAGTGGATTTTTTTTTTTTTTTTTTTTTTTTTATAATATAATTTTGCCAGAGGACAACGCTCTCCTTGCCATGGGTTCTTTTTCCGTGCGCCAAGTGCGTGCTGCACACAAGACCTCACAGTGTATCGTCTGATCCGAAAGACTAGACGCTCAGTTTGATTTTCCAGTCAAACTTGGGAGAAAGAGCGAGATTCGAACCCACACCCTCACAGACTCTCTGTTTTTGGCAGCTGAGCGTCTTAACCACTCTGTATCATCAACACGACACAAAACAGACCAGCACTGCACTATGTCCTCAGACACAACACTGACAGTGGTGGAACACGTGCTGGGCTGTCTGCACCAAGCCGTGCTGTTTGAGGAGCTTGGGGTCGCCGAGGAGGTCAGTCGGTGCATGTCAGAGGTCATGGTCACTCTGAACGCCTGTCTTCACCGTCGACGTCATCATCATCGCTCGGTGGATGCCAAGGTTTGTCGTCGTCGTCGTCCTCGATGGTGATGGAAGCTTGAGGCAGAAGTGGGGGGGGGGGTGTGTTGTGAAGACTGTTTCCTCCTTCTATTCCTCCTCCTTCCTCATCCTCTTTCTTCCTCATCCTCTTCTTTCCTCCTTCTGCCTCTTCATCTTTACTTCTTTCTTCCTCTGCTTTCTTCTTCTTACTACTCCTTCCTCATCCTGTTCCTTCATCCTCTGTCCGTCCTTCCTCCTCTTTCTTCCTCCTCCTCCTCCTCCCTCTTCTTTCTCCTTTCTCTTCCTTCTCCTTCATCCCTCTTCCTTCCATATCTTCCTCTTCTTCCTCATTCCTCCTCATTTTTCCTTCATCCTCATTTTCCTTCCTCATCACCTTCTTTCATCCCCCTTCCTTCCATATCTTTCTTTCTCCTCTTCCTTCCTCTCCTTCCTCTTCCTCCTCCTCCTTCCTCATCTTCCTTCATCCCCCTTCCTTCCATATCTTTCTTTCTCCTCTTTTTTCCTCTTCCTCTTCCTCTATCCTCCTCCTTCCTCATTATCTTCCTTCATCCCCCTTCCTTCCATATCTTTCTTTCTCCTCCTCCTTCCTCTTCTTCCTCCTCTTCCTCCTTCCTCTTCCTCCTCCTCCTTCCTCATCATCTTCCTTCACCCCCCTTCCATATCTTTCTTTCTCCTCTTTTTTCCTTTTCCTCCTCCTCTATCCTCCTCCTTCCTCATCATCTTCCTTCACCCCCCTTCCCTCCACATCTTTCTCCTCCTCCTCCTTCATTCCCCTTCCTTCCACATCTTTCTCCTCCACCTTCCTCAACATCTTCCTTCGCCATTCTCCTCCTTACTTCTCCTTCCTCTTCCTCCTCCTCCTTCCTCTTCCTCCTCCTCCTCCTCCTCCTCTTTTCTCATATTCTTACCCTCCTCCTCCTCCTTCTTTGTCTTTCCTTCCTCATCCTTTTCCTGCTTTCTTCCTTCTCTTTTCTCTTCTTTCTACCTCCTCCTCCTCCTCCTCCTCCTCTTCTTCTTCTCATCCACATCCTCCTTCCTTCTCTTTCCTCTTCTTCCTCCTCCTTCCTCATCCTCTTCCTTCCTCCACCTTCCTCTTTACTTCTTTATTTCTCCTCTTTCCTCTTCCTGCTCCTTCTCTTTCTTCCTCCACCTTCCTCTTCATCTTTCCTTCCCCCTCCTCCCTCTCCTCTCTTCTTTCTCCTTTACCTACTCCTCCTCCTCCTCCTTCCTCCTTCCTTCCACATCTTTCTTTCTTCTCCTCCTTCCTCAACATCTTCCTTCGCCATTATCCTCCTCTTTTCTTCTCCTTCCTCTTTCTCTCTCCTCTTTTCCCATCTTCTTACCCTCCTCCTCTTCCTCTCTCCTCCTCTTTTCTCATCTTCTTACCCTCCTCCTCTTCCTCTCTCCTCCTCTTTTCTCATCTTCTTACCCTCCTCCTCCTCCTCTCTCCTCCTCTTTTCTCATCTTCTTACCCTCCTCCTCTTCCTCTCTCCTCCTCTTTTCTCATCTTCTTACCCTCCTCCTCCTCTCTCCTCCTCTTTTCTCATCTTCTTACCCTCCTCCTCTTCCTCTCTCCTCCTCTTTTCTCATCTTCTTACCCTCCTCCTCCTCCTCCTTCCTCTTTGTCTTTCCTTCCTCATTTTCCTCCTTTCTTCTCTTTCCTCTTCTTTACTCCTCCTCCTCCTCCATGTGTGATGACTGATGGGCTGGACAATAACTTTCTTATTTCTCTATTTCACAGTATGTGTTTAATTGATTGAGCAATGGATTTTGGTTTATAGAGTGCTTTGACCTTGCTTCAGTGTGTATTCTATTATAGCGCTATATGAAAATAAGTTATTATTATCATTATCAGTGCTATATGAAAATAACTTATGATTATGAAAATAAGTTAAGATTATTGCTATTTGCGCTATATGAAAATAAGTTATGATTATGATATTATTATTAGCGATATATGAAAATAAGTTATGATTATGAAAATAACTTATGATTATTACTGTTAGCGCTATGTGGAAATAAGCTATGATTATGATATAATAATGTGAATTTATGCAGCACCTAGTCTGTAAACGATGCTCTAAGCACTTTACCAGACCGGGTAAATAGACACACAGAGACACAACTTATAAGCAACAAAAGATAGTGGTAAAGATGGATGCAATAGCCGAGTGGTTAGAGTGTTGGCCTTGCAATCTGAGGGTCCCGGGTTCAAATCTCAGTAACAGCGCCTGGTGGGTAAAGGGTGGAGATTTTTCCGATCTCCCAGGTCAACATATGTGCAGACCTGCTAGCGCCTGAAGGCCCTTCGTGTGTATACTCACTCCTGTAATCTATGTCAAAGTTCAGTGAGTTATAGAAACAAGAACATACCCAGCTTAGACACCCCTCAGAATAAACAAAACAGTCATATACGTGAAATGTTACATGTCAGAGTGTGTATGTGTGCGTGATTGAAAACCTGACTAAATGATACAGGAAACAAATGATGGGTGCAGCCGTCAGTCAGCTCTACCCAGGTAGGCAGCCTGTTGTGTAAATGACCTCATGTTTGTAAAGTGCTTAGAGCTTGGTCTCCGACCGAGGAAAGGTGCTAAATAGATATCCATATCAATCAATAACTTTGTAAAGTGCTTAGAACTTGGTCTCCGACCGATGAAGGGTGCTAAAAAGATATCCATATCGATCAATAACTCTGTAAAGTGCTTAGAACTTGGTCTCCGACCGATGAAGGGTGCTAAAAAGATATCCATATCAATAACTGTAAAGTGCTTAGAGCTTGGTCTCCAACCAAGGAAAGGTGCTAAATAGATATCCATATCAATCAATAACTCTGTAAAGTGCTTAGAGCTTGGTCTCCAACCAAGGAAAGGTGCTAAATAGATATCCATATCAATCAATAACTCTGTTTGTAAAGTGCTTAGAGCTTGGTCTCCAACCAAGGATAGGTGCTATATAAGTCTCCATATCAATCAATAACTCTGTGTTTGTAAAGTGCTTAGAGCTTGGTCTCCGACCGAGGAAAGGTGCTAAATAGATATCCATATCGATCAATAACTCTGTAAAGTGCTTAGAGCTTGGTCTCCGACCGAGGAAAGGTGCTAAATAGATATCCATATCAATCAATAACTCTGTGTTTGTAAAGTGCTTAGAGCTTGGTCTCCGACCAAGGATAGGCGCTATATAAATATCTGTATCATCATCATCGTCATTGTCACGAAGTGTCCCTGTGCTTTCAGGTGTTGACCAACGTGAAGAACAAGCTCCAGGGGCTGGTCACCTGCATCATCAGTCGCCACGGCAACGCCCAGGCCGGTGAGGGGGACGTCGCCATAGTGACGGACCTGACAAGTACCATGCTGTCGGCTGTGTTGGCTGAACTGCAGTACGGGAGTCAGCAGGTGATGATGGTGATGATGATGGTGGTGACGGTGGTGTGATGGTGGTGGTGGTGATTATCATGTGGTGATGGTGATGATGATGTGATGATGGTGTGGTGGTGGTGATTATCATGTGGTGATGGTGATGATGATGTGATGATGGTGTGGTGGTGGTGATTATCATGTGGTGATGGTGATGATGATGAACATGTGGTGGTTGTGGTAGTGACAGTGATGTGGTGATTTTGATGATGTGGTGTAATGATGATGGTATGACAATAAATATCCTTATCCTATGATTGATGCCCTATCTACTTTATCCTATTTTACTTATTATTATTAATGTCTTTATTTTATTACAGTGGTACATGGTGTGAATTTGTTGTTATTGGTGGTGTTGTATATTTGTCTACATGTAAAAGAAAATTTTTTTTTAAATGTTGATTATAAAAAATATATATATATGCAAAAAACAAAATGTGCCAAAATTTTGGACATCCCCCCACCCCCACCCCCACAGGAAGAATAAAAGCAAGACAAAAATACTTTGATACACTGTTGTTCATAGTAGTACTCCATTTTTCATGTGTATTTGTATTTCTTTTTATCATAACAGATTTCTCTGTGTGAAATTCCAGCTGCTCTCCCCAGGGAGAGCGCGTCGCTATACTACAGCGCCACCCATTTTTTGGTATTTTTTCCTGCGTGCAGTTTTATTTGTTTTTCCTATCGAAGTGGATTTTTCTACAGAATTTTGCCAGGAACAACCCTTTTGTTGCCGTGGGTTCTTTTTCGTGCGCTAAGTGCATACTGCACACGGGACCTCGGTTTATCGTCTCATCCGAATGACTAGCGTCCAGACCACCACTCAAGGTCTAGTGGAGGGGGAGAAAATATTGGCGGCTGAGCCGTGATTCGAAGCAGTGAGCTCAGGGGGGGGGGGGGGGGGGAGTGTGTTGGGAGGGGGTGTGGAGGGGTGAGTGTGTTGGGAGAAGGGGTGAGTGTGTTGGGAGAAGGGGTATGCAAAAAAAAAAAAATTTTCAATCCCTTGAATAATGAATAATATAATGTATGTGAAGTGTTCCTATCAGTGTTCATGTATATCCCATGAAGTATATTCTAGTGTGTATAATGCTTCACTGATTATGTGGGTTTTGTTTGTTTGTTTTTTTGCGATTTTGATGACTTTATGTGGAATCGGATTATGTGTGTTTTTTGTTGTTGTTGTTGTGGTTTTTTTTTTTTGTTTGTTTTTTGAGAAATATGACCTTCACTGCAAAGGGGAGGGTGGGGGTGGAAACACTTTGATACTGACCCCCTTTTTTTTTTTTTTTTTTTTTTTTTTTGCTCCACTCAGGATACGTTGCCGACAAAGCTGGAGGAGGGTGAGGACGCCCTCACACCTGTGGCCACCTGTGTTCTCACCTGCTACAGCCGTAACACACCTTGTCGCAGGTAAGGGAGATGCTGAATGAAGAAAGTTAAATGATCCGAAAAATGTCTTGTAAAAAAAATCTACTCTTGATATACCTGTGTGTGTGTGTGTGTGTGTGTATGTGCCTGTGTGACTGAAGCCTGACT
The DNA here is from genome assembly GCF_041734735.1 of Babylonia areolata. NCBI lineage: Eukaryota > Metazoa > Mollusca > Gastropoda > Neogastropoda > Buccinidae > Babylonia > Babylonia areolata. Next base: position 12,937,748 of record NC_134907.1, read on the forward strand.
GAATGACACAAGAAACAAAACAAGAGAGGCAAGGCCTTCAAGACTCACTTGTGATAAATTAAGTCCCCTAGCATTAATTACAGAGTAATTTCCCTTTTTTACTATCTGCACCAAAACGTTTGCAAAATAAATAAAAATTCCATGCTTAGCAAAAGAAGTTCCTGTTTGAACAAAAAGTGATAATAATGACTCCTCTTGTTGTTGTGTCAGAATAAGAGGTCAAAGTGCCAAGTTTAGAGAATACAAAAAATATAAATATAACAGTAAATGCAGTTTGCATATAATTAGGCTTCTTTTTTTTCTTCTTTTTTTTTGCCCATCCCAGAGGTGCAATATTGTTTTAAACAAGATGACTGGAAAGAACTGAATTTTTTCTATTTTTATGCCAAATTTGGTGTCAACTGACAAAGTATTTGCTGAGAAAATGTCAATGTTAAAGTTTACCATAGACACACAGACACACACACACACAGACAACCAAACACCGGGTTAAAACATAGACTCACTTTGTTTACACAAGTGAGTCAATGATAAAAGGCAGCCGTCAGTCAGCTCTCGCCAGGTAGACAGTCTGTCGTGTGAGTGTCTCTGTTTTTTTTGTTTTTTTTAGAGCCGCTTACCCCACCACCCCCAAAAATGCAATATGACTGATGACTGTCTGCAGGGTGGGGGTAAAAATAAAAACAGTCATACACATAAAAGCCCACTCGCGTGTATATGAGTGAATGTGGTAGTCGCAGCCCACGAACGAAGAAGAAGAAGAAGAAAAAAGCGCTTGGAGCTTGGTCTCTGACGGAAGAGTTGTGCTGTATTTTATCTGTCATAACAGATTTGTCTCTGTGAAATCCAAGGCTGCTCTGCTAAGGGAGAGCACCTCACCACATTCCAGCCACTCCCACTTTTTTTTTTCTTTTTTTTCTGCCTGTAGGTGCGTTTTCCTATCAAAGTGTGGAGTGACGGCCTAGAGGTAACGTGTTCGCCTAGGGAGCGAGAGAATCTGAGCACACTGGTTCAAATCGTGGCACAGTCACCAGTATTTTCTCCCCCAGGCCTCTCCACTAGACCTTGAGTGTTGGTCTGGACGTTAGCACTTAGCACACGTAAAAGAACCCACAGCAACAAAAGGGTTGTCCCTGGCAAATTTCTGTAGAAAAATCCACTTCGATACAAAAACAAATTAAAAAAACTGCAGGCAGGAAAAAATACAAAAAAATGGGTGGCGCTCTCCATGTAGCGATGTGCTCTCCCTGGGAAAGCAGCCTGAATTTCACACAGAGAAATCTGTTGTGGTGAAAAAAGAAATACAAATACAATTATCAGAATGAAACAGAAAGTCTCAATCTCATGCCTGATAATAAAATGATTTTTTTTTTTTAACTGTCTACAGTAATGATAAAATACTATGAACAACTATTTATAATAACAATAATTTAATGATATGAACAACTATAATAATACGAATATTATAATATGAAAAGCTATCTATAATAGCAATTATGAAATTATATGAACAACTATCTGTAAGCTGTGTGTGTGTAGATCTGCGTGATATGTGTTGTAATAACATCTTCTATAATAATGTGATATAAACAACTATCTAAAATAAACAATAATAAAACACAATGAAACATATATCTATAATAACAATAATAGAATAATATGAACAGCTATAATAACAATGATAAAAGTAAAATGAAAAATTGAAAAAATTATTTATAATAGTAATAATAATAAAATTATATGAACAACTGTCTGTAAGCTACATATATATGTAAATATGCGAAGGTTACTATCTATAAGATGAAAAGCTATCTATGATAACGATAGTAAGATAATATGAACAACTGTCCATAAGCTATGTATATGTAAGTTTCAGTTTCTCAAGGAGGCTTGACTGCGTTCAGACAAATCCATATATGTCACACCACATCTGGTAGGCAGATGACTGACCAGCAGTATAACCAAACACACTTAGTCGGGCCTTGAGTGCATGCATATATATATGTGTGTGTACCTATCAGTGGATTTCTTCTACAGACTTTTGCCAGAAGACAACACTCATTGCCATGGGTTCTTTTACGTGTGTCCCAAGTGGTCTAGTGGTTAGGATTTCGCGCTCTCACCGCGACGGCCGGGGTTCGATTCCCCCCGCTTGGGAATGTTTTTCCTCATTCCACGTGGATATTGTCTCAAGGCCTGACTAAGCGCGTTGGGTTACGCTGCTGGTCAGGCATCTGCTTGGCAGATGTGGTGTAGCGTATATGGATTTGTCCGAACGCAGTGACGCCTCCTTGAGCTACTGAAACTGAAACTGAAACTTTTCCAGCGCACCAAGTGTGTGCTGCACACAGGACCTCAGTTTTATCACCTCATCCAAATGACGAGACGCTCCGATCAAGTTTCCAGTCAAACGTGAAAGAAAAGGGCGAGAGCGGGATTTGAACCCAGACCCTCACGGACTCTGTGTTGGCCGATGAGCGTCTTAACCATTCCGCCACCTTGCTCCGTGTAAATGTGCGCGGTGTGTGCTGTTGGGCAGGTTGTTTATCCAGGAGATGGAGAGGTGCGTGAAGTCAGGGGCCGTCACTGACGTTCACACTGTCCACGCCGTCGTTCACCTTCTGGGGGCCGTCCAGTGCAAAGGTCAGGGTCGTGTTCGCATGGAAAGGGGAATAGGTCGTACGTCAAAAATGGGAATATCATGGATGGGTGGGAGTATGGGAGTATTTGTACATGATACAGATTTCCCACATTAACATTCTGGCTTCTTCTTTTATTCTTTTCTTCTTTTTGTTTCTTTTTTTTCTTAGTTTCGATATTAAAACACACACTCTGGTACAGCAACTGTATGGCCCTGATGGCAAACTTTTCAGTGTTACAAAAAGCAGTCAGATGTTTGGTCACTAGGGGGCCACACACCAGAGGAGACCCTGCACTGCTGCTGAGCCACTTTGCTGGTTTTCAATAGCGTCTGTTCTTATTTTAACGTACTTTGGACACCACCTACTATCAGTCAGATGTTTTGTACTGTTGTGTTAAATTTACAACAACAAAAAGTTGATGTGGTAGTTTAGTTCATTTTGTTGGTGAGGCCTTGTTGTGTACTGATTCACCGTAAGATGATGATGGAGCGTGTTGCTATAGGCCTGATTGATTTTAGGGATGTTTGTGGATTAATTCTAAATGATATTTCCTTGTCAGGCCATGCAAACATTTCTTTTATTTGTTGTGTGTGTGTTCAGTGGTTGTCAGGCTATGGAATCATTTCTTGTTGTTTGTTGTGTGTGTTCAGTGGTTGTCAGGCTATGGAATCATTTCTTGTTGTTTGTTGTGTGTGTTCAATGGTTGTCAGGCTATGATATCATTTTTTGTTGTTTGTTGTGTGTGTTCAATGGTTGTCAGGCTATGGAATCATTTCTTGTTTGTTGTGTGTTCATTGGTTGTCAGGCTATGGAATCATTTCTTGTTTGTTGTGTGTTCAATGGTTGTCAGGCTATGGAATTATTTCTTGTTTGTTGTGTGTTCAATGGTTGTCAGGCTATGGAATCATTTCTGGTTGTTGTGTGTTCAATGGTTGTCAGGGTATGGACTCATTTCTTGTTTGTTGTGTGTTCAGTGGTTGTCAGGCTATGGAATCATTTCTTGTTGTTTGTTGTGTGTGTTCAATGGTTGTCAGGCTATGGAACCATTTCTTGTTTGTTGTGTGTTCAATGGTTGTCAGGCTATGGAATCATTTCTTGTTTGTTGTGTGTGTTCAATGGTTGTCAGGCTATGGAATCATTTCTTGTTGTTTGTTGTGTGTGTTCTTTGTTGTCAGGCTATGGAATCATTTCTTGTTGTTTGTTGTGTGTTCAATGGTTGTCAGGGTATGGACTCATTTCTTGTTGTTTGTGTGTGTTCAGTGGTTGTCAGGCTATGGAATCATTTCTTGTTGTTTGTGTGTGTTCAGTGGTTGTCAGGCTATGAAATCATTTCTTGTTGTTTGTGTGTGTTCAGTGGTTGTCAGGCTATGGAATCATTTCTTGTTGTTTGTGTGTGTTCAGTGGTTGTCAGGCTATGGAATCATTTCTTGTTGTTTGTGTGTGTTCAGTGGTTGTCAGGCTATGGAATCATTTCTTGTTGTTGTATGTTCAGTGGTTGTCAGGCTATGGACTCATTTCTTGTTGTTTGTGTGTGTTCAGTGGTTGTCAGGCTATGAAATCATTTCTTGTAGTTTGTTGTGTGTTCAGTGGTTGTCAGGCTATGGAATCATTTCTTCTTGTTTGTTTTGTGTGTTCAGTGGTTGTCAGGCTATGGAATCATTTCTTGTTGTTTGTTGTGTGTTCAATGGTTGTCAGGCTATGGAATCATTTCTTGTTGTTTGTTGTGTGTGTTCAGTGGTTGTCAGGCTATGGAATCATTTCTTGTTGTTTGTTGTGTGTGTTCAATGGTTGTCAGGCTATGGAATCATTTCTTGTTGTTTGTTGTGTGTTCAATGGTTGTCAGGCTATGGAATCATTTCTTGTTGTTTGTTGTGTGTTCAATGGTTGTCAGGCTATGGAATCATTTCTTGTTGTTTGTTGTGTGTTCAGTGGTTGTCAGGCTATGGAATCATTTCTTGTTGTTTGTTGTGTGTGTTCAATGGCTGTCAGGCTATGGAATCATTTCTTGTTTGTTGTGTGTTCAGTGGTTGTCAGGCTATGAAATCATTTCTTGTTGTTTGTTGTGTTGTTCAATGTTGTCAGGCTGTGGAATCATTTCTTGCTGTTTGTTGTGTGTTCAGTGGTTGTCAGGCTGTGGAATCATTTCTTGTTGTTTGTTGTGTTGTTCAATGTTGTCAGGCTGTGGAATCATTTCTTGCTGTTTGTTGTGTGTTCAGTGGTTGTCAGGCTATGAAATCATTTCTTGTTGTTTGTTGTGTTGTTCAATGTTGTCAGGCTGTGGAATCATTTCTTGCTGTTTGTTGTGTGTTCAGTGGTTGTCAGGCTATGGAATCATTTCTTGTTGTTTGTTGTGTTGTTCAATGTTGTCAGGCTATGGAATCATTTCTTGTTGTTTGTTGTGTGTGGTCAGTGGTTGTCAGGCTATGGAATCATTTCTTGTTGTTTGTTGTGTTGTTCAATGTTGTCAGGCTATGGAATCATTTCTTGTTTGTTGTGTGTGTTCAGTGGTTGTCAGGCTATGAAATCATTTCTTGTTGTTTGTTGTGTGTGTTCATTGTTGTCAGGCTATGGAATCATTTCTTGTTGTTGTGTGTTCAATGGTTGTCAGGCTATGGAATCATTTCTTGTTTGTTGTGTGTGTTCTGTGGTTGTCAGGCTATGGAATCATTTCTTGTTGTTTGTTGTGTGTTCAATGGTTGTCAGGCTATGGAATGATTCTTGTTTGTTGTGTGTGTTCAGTGGTTGTCAGGCTATGGAATCATTTCTTGTTTGTTGTGTGTGTTCAGTGGTTGTCAGGCTATGGAATCATTTCTTGTTGTTTGTTGTGTGTGTTTAATGGTTGTCAGGCTATGGAATCATTTCTTGTTGTTTGTTGTGTGTGTTTAATGGTTGTCAGGCTATGGAATCATTTCTTGTTGTTTGTTGTGTGTTCAATGGTTGTCAGGCTATGGAATCATTTCTTGTTGTTTGTTGTGTGTTCAATGGTTGTCAGGCTATGGAATCATTTCTTGTTGTTTGTTGTGTGTGTTTAATGGTTGTCAGGCTATGGAATCATTTCTTGTTGTTTGTTGTGTGTGTTCAATGGTTGTCAGGCTATGGAATCATTTCTTGTTGTTTGTTGTGTGTGTTCAATGGTTGTCAGGCTATGGAATCATTTCTTGTAGTTTGTTGTGTGTTCAATGGTTGTCAGGCTATGGAATCATTTCTTGTTGTTTGTTGTGTGTTCAGTGGTTGTCAGGCTATGGAATCATTTCTTGTTGTTTGTTGTGTGTTCAGTGGTTGTCAGGCTATGGAATCATTTCTTGTTGTTTGTTGTGTGTTCAATGGTTGTCAGGCTATGGAATCATTTCTTGTTGTTTGTTGTGTGTTCAGTGGTTGTCAGGCTATGGAATCATTTCTTGTTGTTTGTTGTGTGTTCAGTGGTTGTCAGGCTATGGAATCATTTCTTGTTGTTTGTTGTGTGTTCAGTGGTTGTCAGGCTATGGAATCATATCTTGTTGTTTGTTGTGTGTTCAATGGTTGTCAGGCTATGGAATCATTTCTTGTTGTTTGTTGTGTGTTCAGTGGTTGTCAGGCTATGGAATCATATCTTGTTGTTTGTTGTGTGTGTTTAATGGTTGTCAGGCTATGGAATCATTTCTTGTTGTTTGTTGTGTGTTCAATGGTTGTCAGGCTATGGAATCATTTCTTGTTTTTTGTTGTGTGTGTTCAGTGGTTGTCAGGCTATGGAATCATATCTTGTTGTTTGTTGTGTGTTCAATGGTTGTCAGGCTATGGAATCATTTCTTGTTGTTTGTTGTGTGTGTTCAATGGTTGTCAGGCTATGGAATCATTTCTTGTTGTTTGTTGTGTGTTCAATGGTTGTCAGGCTATGGAATCATATCTTGTTGTTTGTTGTGTGTTCAGTGGTTGTCAGGCTATGGAATCATTTCTTGTTGTTTGTTGTGTGTTCAGTGGTTGTCAGGCTATGGAATCATTTCTTGTTGTTTGTTGTGTGTTCAATGGTTGTCAGGCTATGAAATCATTTCTTGTTGTTTGTTGTGTGTTCAGTGGTTGTCAGGCTATGGAATCATTTCTTGTTGTTTGTTGTGTGTTCAGTGGTTGTCAGGCTATGGAATCATTTCTTGTTGTTTGTTGTGTGTTCAGTGGTTGTCAGGCTATGGAATCATTTCTTGTTGTTTGTTGTGTGTTCAATGGTTGTCAGGCTATGGAATCATTTCTTGTTTTTTGTTGTGTGTGTTTAATGGTTGTCAGGCTATGGAATCACTTCTTGTTCATTGTGTGTCTTCAGCGGTTTACCATAAAGACGTGGACATGAAGTCTGTTATCACGTCTGTGAGTGAGATGGTTCAACGTATGAGTCAACAGAACCCAGAGGACAAGGACGTTGATGTGGACGTCTATAAGTGAGTCTTCATTTGTCTCCTTCACTGAGAGTCATGCTGGCTTGGCCGTCATGCACACTAATGAAAACAGATGCTCAGTAAAATGATGATGATGATGATATGGATACTTATATAGCGCCTATCCTTGGTCAGAGACCAAGCTCTAAGCGCTTTGCAAAGATGGAGTCATTTGCACAACAGGCTGCCTGTCTGGGTTGAGCCGATTGACAGCTGCCATTGGGCGCTCATCATTCGTTTCCTGTGTCATTCAGTCAGGTTTCAGTCACGCACACACTCACACTCACCAGACATGCAACATTTTCCGTGTACGACCGTTTTTGTTTATCTGCATCACCATGAAGGCAGCCATACTCTGATTTTTGAGCGTGTGCATGCTGGGTTTGTTCTTGTTTCAATAACCCACCGAATGTTGACATGCATGAAAGGATTCTAATGGGCATATTTGATCTTCTGCATGCATGTACACATGAAGGGGGTTCAGGCACTGCAGTGCAATATTTGACTACTCATTTTGAACAACTTTTTTTTATGTACAGTCCATTTCAGTACAGTCTGAAATGTATGTCGAACTTCAATACAACATATAATGTCCTGACACTTCAGTTCAAAATACATGTCAGACATAAAAACAACATTAAACATTGTCTTGACAGTCCAGTTCGTTCAAAATGCATGTCAAAAAATCAGTCCAGTATGTATACAATGTCTTGACAGTTTGGGTCAGAACGAATGGCTAAGATCCGTTCGGTATATAGATTGCAGTATTCTTTTGTCACAAAAGATTTTTCTGTGTGAAATTCATGTAGCTGTCCCAGGGAGAGCTGTATTGTTACAGTGAGAGTGTCACCCATTTTTTTCTTTCTTTGTGTCTGTATGCAAGTCTTTTTGTTTTCCAAAGTGGAGTTTTCTAAAGACTTTTGCCTGGGACAACTGTTTTGTTGCCGTGGGTTCTTTTATGTGCTGCTAAGTGAATGCTGCCCACAGGACCTCAGTTTATCGTCTCATCCAAATGACAAGCATCCAGCCCACCACTCAGGGTCTAGCGGGAGACAGGAGAAAATTCTAGCGAGCATGGGATTTGAACCAGTGCGCTCCGAGTCTCTCGCTTCTCCCTAGGCGGATGCGTTACCTCTAGGCCACCACTCTGTGTGTCTTGACGTTTACGCTGTGCTGTTCTGTGCAGGGACACGATGGATACGCTACAGACCAAACTGCAGAGCATCATGGGAAAAACGTGTTGATGCTGTCGTCGTCGTCTTCCTAGCTGCTCTTGGTCATGCAGGCTGTCTCCCTGATTGTTCAACGTGTGCATGTGTACAGGGATGCTTGACACTCACATTAAGTTCCAGTCACATGAATTCACATTGCAGTGTACAGAGACGCTAACACTCACATTAACATGAATTCACATTGCTGTGTACAGAGATGCTAACACTCACATTTACATGAATTCACATTGCAGTGTACAGAGACAAACACTCACATTTACATGAATTCACATTGCTGTGTACAAAGACACTAACACTCACATTTACATGAATTCACATTGCTGTGTACAGAGACACTAACACCTTAACATGAATTCACACTGCAGTGTACAGAGACGCTAACACTCACATTTATATGAATTCGCATTGCAGTGTACAGAGACGCTAACACTCACATTTACATGAATTCGCATTGCAGTGTACAGAGACGCTAACACTCACATTAACATGAATTCTCATTGCAGTGTACAGAGACGCTAACACTCACATTAACATGAATTCACACTACAGTGTACAGAGACGCTAACACTCACATTAACATGAATTCACATTGCTGTGTACAGAGACGCTAACACTCACATTTACATGAATTCACATTGCAATGTACAGAGACGCTAACACTCACATTTACATGAATTCACATTGCAGTGTACACAGATGCTAACACTCACATTTATATGAATCCACATTTCAGTGTACAGAGACGCTAACACTCACATTAACATGAATTCACATTGCAGTGTACACAGATGCTAACACTCACATTTACATGAATTCAAATTGCAGTGTACAGAGACACTAACACTCACATTTATATGAATTCACATTGCAGTATACAGGGATGCTCAACACACACACACACACACACATTTACATGAATTCACATTGCAGTGTGTACACATGTACAGAGACACTCACATTCACATGAATTCACATTGCAGATGAAACATGTACAGAGATGCTCAACACACACACACATTCACATGAATTCACATTACAGCACTCACACACATCCACATGAATTCACATGGAGTTTACACATGCACAGAGATGCTCAATACTCCACACACATTCACATGAATTCACATTGCAGTGTAAAAAAACTGTAAAGATTGACATTTACAAAGTTACTCAACACTCACACACATTCACATCAATTCACATTGCAGTGTAAAAAAACCCTGTAAAGATTGTTATTTGCAGAGTTACTCAACACTCACATTCGCATCAATTCACACTGCAGTGTAAAAACAGATGTGTCACAGTCAGGACCGGCAGAACATAGACGCCAGTGTGATTTTAAAAGAGGATTGTTCTGTGACTGTCAAACATGAGAAACATTTAAACACTGTATGAACACATCTGTTGACCTGGGAGATTAGGGGAGATCTCCGCCTTAACCCTTTGAGCCCTGACCACCGCTTTACCGGTGGTAGAGAAAAATGACATAATGCCTAGCCACCGGTTGAGCAGTGTGTAAACACTTGTGTTTTGCTTTTGGTTGACTTATATTGAAGAGCCAATCAGAAAAACCGTAATATTCTGATGTCAGCAAACGTAGTACCAACATGGCTGCGCCTTTTCACTGTGTTTTGTGTATGTGCTTTGGATAAAAAAAAGATCGATTTCTACCATGAAGCGTGCAGAGTCTCAACCTGACACACCTCCTTTGATCAACTGATTCTGCATGCTCAGATTCATTTTCAACATCACTATCTGTAGCAAAATCATGCGATTCAAATTCCACCTCACTATCAGAGTAATCATTGTCATACTCTACTTCTGATAAATCATCAAGCATATCAATTACTTGCTGCGTTGTGTACAGTTGTTTTCTTGCACGTTTTGTCCCTGATTTCTGCCCTGACGGGCCAGGTTGAGACTGCATGCTTCAAGTGTTTACGCACCGCTCAACCGGTGGCTAGGCATTATGTCATTTTTCTCTACCACCGGTAAAGCGGTGGTCAGGGCTCAAAGGGTTAAGCAGATAAGGCACCGCAACCAGCATGCAAACCAAGAATTCTCGGTCATACGCTTTAATCACTCGGATGTTTGCATGCATCGGAGACACAAACGATTTAGCTTTTCTCTGACCAGCTCTTAGTTCAGCCTGAGATGGCAGACTGCCAGGTTTTCTGTAATGATTTTCCATATGCTGCAACAAGAAGATGTCTGTGAGTCGTCTCCGTTTTGTCACACTATGCTCTTGTTTAAAGGAAACATGCCTGAGAATGAACGTGTCAGGCGGATGATATTTCTTCTTTGTATTGCGGAGAGTAGGTGATTAAAATGTTAATCATGTTCGTAAGATATTGATGAAATGTAAATAAATTTGTTACTTATCTGCTTGTAGTTGTTGATGGGGTTTATTGTTGTTGTTTTTAATCCGGATTACAAGTTCAGAAGTCTACTGTCTTTCACCAATGCTCTCATACATGTAACATTGGCTGTAGCATGTGTGTAAATTACAAATACAAGAAGACAGACTTTTGAGCAGGCGTTCTGCTAAGATTTCACACATTGTCACTATGGGTCAGAGCTCATACAGGTTTTTGAAGTTTGTAAAGATTTGTAATAAAGAATTGGACGCTTTCTTAAGTCCTTGATAATCAGTTGAAAAAGGACCCAGGTTTGAAAAAGGTATATATTGGTTCTTTAAAAAAATTACAAAAACCAAAAAAAAACACCATGGTTTCTGGTAATGATTGATAAAGCACTTTAATGAATCATTACACCTGAAAAATAATGATTCATATATGTGTGTGTGCATGTGAATTGTGGTGTTCACAGGCAATTACACACCTTTTTATATATATATATATATATAAAAACTGTGTGTGTATGTATAAAATGCATTTATACATTGCCTACAGTTGCAGTATCTTGTAAATATTTGATGGTGTTTAGTAATGCCTTTTCTAAATTGTTCTTGATTGTGTTTAGACATGTAACACTGCATGCAAATAAACACATACATTTGCACTTATCAACCATAACATCACAGTCGTTTATTCACAGAATATGTTGTAAGTTCCTTTCTGTCCATTAAAATTGTATTTGGATTTCATGGTGTTTCAAAATTTTCCTCTATGTAAGGGTGTTTGTGTGTGTGTGTGTTTGAGTAGTCCATCTAAATGTGTGTTTTCAGTGGGTGAGGGCAAATGTGAGCAAAATGAAAAGAAATATCAGTGTGTCCTTTCAGCATACTGTATAGAATTGGCAGCCTGAGCAACAGGTGTACATAATCATATGAATTATAAAACCCCACTAGCCACCATGGCGAAGTGGTTAGCATAGCAGACTGACAACAGGAGGAAGCGAGTTTGAACCTCATGAAAGGTGGGGTATTTTCAGCCCGTGGCCAGCTCCTACCCAGAGTTGAGTGTGCTGTGAGCACAGATGGGAAGACTGGGACCCACACTGTTGAGGGTCATCCTCCTCTTGGATGCAGCTTTGGTTAGTGTTGGTTAAATTTCCTTAACAGCACTGCAGGTGTCTGTATCTCTCTGCCCTGGTTGATGGGGGATATAGTATGAGAGTGCAGCTTTGTCAATAAGCCCCAGTCCTAAATGGTTGCCTCACCCCGCCCCTCCCCATACAGTGCTGTCATCACCATTTATCATCGGAATTTTGAAAACAAAATGTCACAAATTTGGGGGCACCAAAAAGTGTGTGTGTATATATATATATAATCCTCTCATAGCAATGTGTGTGTAAGTCGCACTGCCAACGCAAAACGATAATAAAAAAATTTTTAAAAAAACAACAGAGGAAGTGGGAAACCATTGATTGCTAAAATCTTGTATCTTTTCCACAGACACAACACACACTTCTCCTTCACCAAAACTTTCTTTTGGGGAGTCCACATGCCATATTTGTGGGCTGCTACCCAATATTTACATTATGATTTCACTACATTTATTTATGGATTTCTCTACTGCACGCATCTAGAGAACACTATTCACTTTACAGTGACACTAAGAAGAAAAGGATACATGAAATAAAACTTAAGTGAAAATAAAGCAATGTTCAAAATATTTAAAACACAAAGGCATGCACACATGATCCCATCCGTAAAATACTCGTGCATGTGCACACACAATGGGAGCAGCTCACACACACACCCTTATTCAGGCACATTGACATTACTATATATATATATATGTATATATACATTTATTAAGGTGTACAGATTCGCCCTCCTTACGCCAACCCCCAAACTCGCAGCAAGGGACGCAAATCACCTCTCGATTCTAAGGCAGCAATTGCAACGGTTGTCTCCCTTGGATCGGTCCCCGAACTCGATGGTCTCCATGTGAAGTCTGCATCAGTCTCAGTATTCAGTGAAGCCAGTTCTTTGTGAGACCAACAGTGGCAGCTTGCCACTCACATTTTGCACAGTGGTCATGACAGGAAAATGTCGGCCTCAGAATGAAACTGTGGCCAGAGACATAATTAGGGTTTTCAGTTTCAGTTTCAGTAGCTCAAGGAGGCGTCACTGCGTTCGGACAAATCCATATACGCTACACCACATCTGCCAAGCAGATGCCTGACCAGCAGCGTAACCCAACGCGCTTAGTCAGGCCTTGAGAAAAAAAAGGTGAATAAATAATAGATAAGCTTACATAAATAAATAAATAAATAAATAATAATTATAATATAAAAAAGGTAGTAGTAATAATAAAATAATAATAATAATAAATAAATAAGATAACAATGATGATAAATAAGCAAATAAATGTAAAATATGAAGACACACATTCACACATATACCCACACATGCATAACAGATATGCACCAAACATGCAGTTTCACAGATATGAAAGGACAGTTAAATACATATAAACGTACATGAGCTCCAACACACACACACACACACACACACACACACACACATAACCCTGCACCTCCTCTACCCCCCTCCTCCACACACTCATTTCTAGGGTAGGTATGGGTAAATGCGAACTATCCAGTCGAAGGGGCCAGCTCAACGTGTGTACTGTGTGATGACAAAGACAACATGTCGTACGATAGTCAAACGTAGTTCTTTTTGTTTTTCGAAGGCTTTCTCCAACTGGTTGCACCAGCAGAAGTTCGTCTGTTCGCTTTTTTCAACGTTTTGTCGACGTTTGAAATGGCAGGGTAAATGCGAACGGGCAAGTCTAATTGCGAACGATTGCTTTGGATACATGTTGACAATTAAAAGAGAAGCAGGCCTTGAACTTATTAGACATGACTTATAATTGGAACATAGCACCAGACTGTTGATTTTGATCACACATGCACACAAACACACAGACATTTAAACACACACACACACCGCACGCAAACACACCCTTTTGAGAGTGCTCCGGCAGTATCTGTGCAGCATCACTGGATCTGGATCTGTACGTCGCCGAACCAATTTTCATTATATTGCGACGGAAAAACAGGGAGAGCGCAGCAAAAAAAACAACAACAAAAAAACCCAAACAAACCAACCTTTTAAGGACTAGCTAGGTGTGGAGCTGTCGGATCGCCACTGCTTTTCGCTTTGCACAAACAGGCAAGTCTGTACATTACCGGCCCTGACCCTACAGAAGGTACGGTGCCATGCCCACAAAATCAAACAAGAAAAAACCAAAGGTCCCCACCCCCATCCTTTCCCCACCCACCTAACCTGACTAACTAATGTGCAGTATGAGTTTTAGTTTTAGTGGGGGGCTGCAGAACTGCCCACCGCTGCTGTCAATGCGGCGACAGTACCCAGTGGCCTGGACTGTTGTTTCTCAGTTCCAGGTGGTTCCATTCTTCGATGGTCTTGACAAAGAAGGAGCATCTGTACTTCTCTGAAGTGCCATCTGGAATTTTGTCAGTAGCCCTTGGTGTTGTTAACAGCATGGTGAGTAACGATGTTGGTCACGGTGGTCTCGCAGTCCTTGAATGCTGTAGGGCGGATTTTTCCTTCTGGTTCTGTTTGCAGGGGTTAGGAATTTCTCTGGCGGCTTTGCTTTGATAAGGGTAGAGGGTGGTGAGCCGTTGTTTCCTACGTTTTTGTAGGGGTGGCCGGAGGCCCAGCTCATGGAGTATCTTGTCAACACAGCCCTCTTCTCTAGACCTGTAGTCCAGTTTTTTGATGAAGCGAGCTGCTTGCCGTTGTACTACTAGTACTCGCTCCACTATCCTTCTTCAGGTAGGAATCCCATACTATTGCGCCGTACCAGCATTGATCGGACAAGACCAATGTAGGCCAGTAGGGGACACTCCTGGGGGCAGTTCCCTAGGTTACGCCTCAGAAATCCAAGCACCAACCCAGCCCTCTTACAATTGTTGGTGATGTGGGCTGACCATTTCAGGAGGAGATGAGGACACCAAGGTATGGATTGTGGTTTACATGCTTCAAAACCTCCCCACAGAGCGGGTAGAAATAGGAGGACGTGGGCTGTCCGCTGCGGAGTGTTGTACTATCCTTCAGGGGGGCATCCCCAGTGTTTTCTCGGCGTCGCGTCTTGTTATACCTCCAAAAGGCTTGCTGTTGTTCTCTCATGCCTTCCTCGATGGACTTGGTGACGTACAGCTGTTCTGCCTTCCTCATGGCCCTCCTACATTCCTTCTCTGATTCCAGTTCAAGTTCAAAATCAGTACTAGTCCAATGCAAACGACACTATATGCTTTCTTAAATTCCCCCCAGCACTGGCAATGCGCATCCAACATATCCGATCAAATCAACTATTTTAAATTGTGTCAAAGTTCAAGTCTTACAACTTGCTTCCATTGATTTTAGGATTTTGAGAGCACGTTTTTAACTTTGGTCGGCAGTGGTGCGCGAAGAGAAGAAAGAGCGCGGAAATGGCCAGAAATAGCTGTTGTTTGACTATTTCTTGGAAATCGTTATTCATCAAAGTATTAGAAAATGGTCGAAGCAGACGTGAAATTGTGACATGCAACCGTTAAGAACGCTTCGAAGTGAGACGGTATACGAATCGTTCGCTAATAGATGACTGAGATTTTAGTGGACAGTCCTTTTACCGAAATATTGTTTTATTCGCAACTACTCCATTTTCAGTAACTACCCTCACACCCCATAAAAAAAATTAAAAGAAAAGAAACGTAGATATAGATATATACATATATACAACGGGTATATTTTCAAAATGAATAAACAAAAGGTCAGAGAAAATGGTTTAATTCTGGACTGGCGAATTTCATACGAAAACACTACTTTATTTTGAGGACCAGCTTAAAGACTTCGAAACGATTTTCGGCACAGCCTGAGGCAGTCTGAACGTGAGTACATCACTCGAAGTTGACATGTATAATTTAATTTACTCCTGTCTGTAACAAGTAACATTCATTATGCATACATACTTCCGTATGCTCACTTTAGTGCGTGTATCAGAATCAGTTTCGGAACTGGGAGATTTTCTGTGTTGTTTGTGATTTATAATACCAGTGTCGCGGCTTTTTGGTTTTATCGGCCTTTTGCCTGAACCTAGGGATTTTAAAAAAAAATACTGTTTATAATATGTGAGTGTTTAAATATGAGTGTGCAGTTACTTATGGGTAGCTTCCAATGGGGAAATTCATTTGGAAGCTATAAACCCTCCGTGTTTAGATTATTTATATACAAAAAATAAATATTAAGTGTTCCTGCAGTGACGATGTGACTGGGTATTGTTCCACAAGGTATCAATCATGAATCAACCCTGAAAGTAAAAATTGCCAAAAAAAAAAAAAAAAAAAAAAAAAATGTTTTAGTCAGTTTAGTTGGTGTCCCCAAGTATGAGTACTGTTATTTTGAGAGTAAAAAGATTTTTCGGTGCTCTCATCATAATGCCCTTGCGACATTTCTTAGTGTCCCTTATATTCATGGCTTGGAAGTTTCAAACTGCTTAGTCTCACTCGATAGGACATACTAGCCATTCCTATGGTAAATCATCATAGCAAGTTTTCTATCAAAAGTCATGTTTTTCTCAGGTAGGGGGAATAGACATTTCCATATTCCAGGTTTGGTCTAATGATATACCAACTTAAGGCCCACCTCTCTCCCATTTAGTTATGTTTTGATTTACAATAACAGATTTATGGGGACGTAATGGAATTGTAATTTATGTTTGGGCATTATTTGATGTTCCAGTATGGATTTGTTGAGTAAAATTTGACTATCATTTTATTCTTATGGGAGTCAAGGCAAAAGCTCAATCGCAGTCGGTTTCTCTTTTTCCCAGTATTTATATGCTGACTGACTGACTGTAAGTGTTGCAATCTTTCATTCTGTCATTTACTCAGTATGTGTTTGGAGTTAAAGCCTAACTCTCCAACACACACTAATAATACACACTCACATACACTCTTCTGTTCAAAGTTGCTGTTGTTTACTTTTTCCTGTTTGTGTGATTTACTTCTCTTTAACCCTTCCAGTGCCAAGATATATTTTATGCTCAACTATTTGCAAAGGGATGTTTTGGTCACAGAGGGTCAAAAGTTACTAGTATTCAAACTACTAAAACTAGTAAAAGAAAGTATGCATACTTTTCTTAAATGAACACTGGCAGTTATAACAACTTCTCATGAATTTAATGTTTTTTGAAAATTCCTGCAATGATGTAGTCAGAAATTTCTGTCCTGGGGCACTTTTTTGCATGCTGGAAGCAGACAGAATTTTCTGCCTAGGGGCACTCAAGTGGTTGATTAATCTTTTTGCACCCATATTTAATATTTCAAGAGTAACAGTGATGAAGACTTTGCATACAAGGACAGATGTCAGCTGTACACCTTTCTGATCTTGTTTTCAGGTCAGTGGTGAAGACAGCAGAAGAAGTTGGTTTTGTGAACAACCCAGACTGAAACTTCTAAAAACAACAACAAAAAAACAGGCTGTTAAAAATAATTTCAGGTTAATCATATGAACTTTATATCATTCAGTGTGATTCAAGGAATACAAAAGTGAACAGCCACAGCTTTGTCAGCATGGAAGCTGTAGAAGAACACAGCTTAGAAGACACAAACAGTTGCGAAACCAAGCACTCAGAAAACAGTGAGACACAGGGAATGAGAAGAAGTCAGAGAAGAAAGCGAAGTAGCAGTATGAGAGTGGAGATTGGTGACTATATCACCGATCATTATTCCAGCTCTAGACGTCGCAGCAGAAACAGCTCACAACCCAACACAGCAGAGACTGATGCCAGCAACAAAAAACGCACAAAATCCATGACATCAGAGACCGCTGGGGGAGATACAGATGCGAGCAATCAGTCGGAACAGCAAGACTCCACGTCAGACTTGAGCTACGAAAAAGGGGTGAAGAAATTCAGCTGTAAACTGTGCAGTGCGGCCTTCACCTCCAACAGCTATCTGACAGTCCACAAACGGATGCACAGCGGGGAGAAACCCTACCGCTGCCAGTACCCAGACTGTTCAGCAGCCTTCATCGCGGCGGGAAGCCTGCGTCGCCATGAGAACACCCACACTAAAGCAAAGAGTTACGTGTGTCCAGACTGTGGGGATACCTTCACACAGTCCTCCAGCCTCAACACACACCGCCGTAGACACACAGGTCAGTGAGCACCGTGTCATCTTCGTTTGACTAATCGATTGATGTGGGCACTTGATTTCTAGTGCCTGTCATTGGTCAAAACTCTAAGCACTTCATATTCAGTTCGGTCTTTCTCACAGCAGGCTGCCTACCTGGTTATAGTCAACTGAGAGCCATTTTTAGGCGCTCATCATTCGTTTATAGTGTCATTCAATCGGGCTTCAGTTGTGTTTATACAGTATATTCATGCACATGTGCGTGTGCGTACACACACGCAACCATGCGCACACACTTACACACACACATGTATATTACATTGTTGGATAGGATCTTTCCCATGAAATTTTAGCAGGGACAAGTTTCTTGTTCAATTCTTGCCATGGGTTCTTTTATGTGAGCTCAGGACATATTTCACACAGGACCTCGGTTTATCATCTCATCCGAATGACAAGCATCCAGACCACAATCATGAGAAAATTCTGACCGTGTGGGATTCAGTCCCGTATGTTCAGGTTCTCTCACTTCCTTGGCGGATGCTTTACCACCAGGCCAAAGTGTCTGCAGGGCTTATGATGAATTCATTATCTTTTGGGTCCAACTCTTCGGGACTCATCTCGCATAATTATTGTCTCAGACTGCCTTCAGAGGGTCACTCTAATGCTGCACATTCTAATCAAATCTGCATTGCTACAACACATAAAAAGGCAGGCATTCCATTAGTCATAATTGTCTAGGCTCATGGATAAAGAAATGGTGAAGGTGAAAATTTAAAAAAATCTTTGATGTGGACAGTTCCTGTGTCAGACTGGAATTTCTGAACAGGATCTCCGCTCTTTGTATGCATTTGTTCTAGAAATGTTTGAATTGGAGTCCCAGTGATCCGCTTGATGAACATGCACTTAACATTGTTATCAATAGAAGTTATACAGTGTATGCTTTACATTTTCAAAACTTTTGTATCATTACACCACTCATCCATATTATTGATTGTTCATGGCTTTATTGTTGTTTTTTTTACAATATCTATAATTATGTTTTGTGTATAATTCATTGTATACTTCTGTATATAATGCAAATTTGTAATGTTGCTGTTGTGATTTTTTCCCTCTTTTTTTTTTTCTTTTTCATCTTCAGTTTTCTTTGCCCAATGGGCTGGATTTAAAAAAAAAGTGTGTTGGGCTTATTCCCTTGTCGTCGTCATCTTCTTCTTGAGTTCTTCTCCCCCCCATCCCCCTTCCCCCCTTCCTCCCCTCCCCTTCTCCCAGATTCCTCCAGGTCTGTCAGTTGTGTGTCAAAGCCAGGGTCTCTGCAGATGGTTTTCCCCGTCCATTCTGAAATGTTTTCAGCCCATAGTTTTTTTCTGTCTCCCCCTCCATCATCCTTCCTCAACAGGCCATTGGATCTAGAAACTTGGTCATACCAGCATAGCTTTCTTTCCTTAACTGATGTCAGCAGATCTTCATGAGATCCAAAGTGCTGCTGGATGGCTTGGTGCACTTGTTCATTGGTGAAGTGCTCAGCCTATCTGATGTTCAGTTTCTTGTAATAACATCCCATTTCCATGGCTTGAAATTGAATTCATCTTTCCAAATCAGCTGTGAGTGTCTATGTCTCACATGCATTCATGGAGATGGCATGTACCAATGCACACTGGAGTCAGATCTTATGTTTCATGGAGACGCTGCTGTCCTTTCATATACTATAGGTTTCAGTCTTGACAGTGCTGATGTTGTCTTTGCTACCCATTCAGAGACTTATACCTTTACCCTCTTGAAATAGGGCATATTTTTTGCTTTGTGTGTGATTGCATGTGTGTGCACGTGTTGTATGTTAGTCTAACTTAGTGTGTGTGATCATATCTGCAGTTTGTAGTATTGTCTTGATATGTCATTCATATATATATATATATATATATATATATATATATATATATATATATATATATATATATATGTGTGTGTGTGTAATGTTATTTTTTTCATTTGAAGAGCCATGTTATTATGATCTATTGAATATCATGTGTGTTGTCAGATGTGAGGCGCTTAGAGCCCTTTATATGAGGAGTTTGTGCCATGTAAGTACTTTCTGTTTTAGTATTATTATTATTATCGTTATCATTATTTATTTATACCCTTGAAAGCGGAGTATGGCTGCCTACATGGCAGGGTAAAAACGGTCAGACACGTAAAAGCCCTCTCGTGTACATGTATACGAGTGAATGTGGGAGTTGCAGCCCACGAATGAAGAAGATTATTTATATATAAAATAAAAATTTGTTCATGTCGATCCCAGGTGACTGCCCCTTCCAGTGTGGGGTGTGCCCACGGACCTTCGTCAGCTCCAGCCATCTGAAGAAGCACCTGCAGATGCACTCCGGGGAGAAGCCGCATGTGTGCGGGCAGTGCGGGGCTGACTTCCGCAATGCCCACAACCTAAAGCGCCACCTGATGATCCACTCTGGCGAGCGGCCCTTCATGTGCCGCGAGTGTGGTGACGCCTTCATCACCAAGGATGACCTCAAACGCCACTCGCAGGTCCACTCGATCCGCAAGCAGTTCCCCTGCCGCTACTGCCCGGCCGCCTTCAGCCGCTCGGGCCGCCTGCGGAGGCACGAGCGGAGCAAGCATCCCTCAGACGCCCCTGAGGTGAGACTGGCGAGGGAGTGCTTGTCCGCTTTTGTTGGTGATGGAGGGATGGTGGTGGAAGAGGGAGGGGGGGGGAACCAGCCGTCGCCATCTGACGAGGAGAAGACGTCGGGCGAAGAAGGAGACGGTACAGTGCGGCAGGGTAGTGGTCAGCAGCATGGAGTTCTGTTCCCAGGGTTTTCTGCTGAGCTTTACGGTGGCAGGGATCAGTCTGGTGAGGCCGACGTGTCGGCAGCAGCAAGTTTTCAGGGTTCCTGTGCCGGCGAAACGATGAGCGACGAAGAGGAAAGCGTGAACAATGACTCCCACAATACACAAAGTGTTGACAGCGACTGCTGTAACACTAACAACGACTACCACAACTCGCAGAGTGTTGATAGCGGTGACCGTAACCCGCAGAGTGTTCACAGCGACTCACACAATCCAAGTGACATTTCAGACTTTGACGATCCATCGCCGGCCAGCAACAGTGTTGTCCAAAAAGAAATCCAAAGTCAGAGCCCGGAATCTGATTCTGAACCTGAAGATGTATAAGGAAGGAAAAGGATGTTGATGCACAAAGAGCCATCAACATAATTGGGCAAATTTAATATTGAAAAAAAACAAAAACAAAAAAGGGTGCAGCTGACAGTTCAGTCCTTGACAGACCTGAGCCTACAGGGTTCGTACAGAGACAGGGAAGTCTGGAAATGTCTTTTTGGAAAACATGTTTTGCCCTTCAGGGTCTGGAAAAGTCTTGGAATTTGTATAAAAGCCTGGACTCTGCCATTCAACAAAGGGCTTAAATGCATTGTGTGTGTGTATGTGTATACATATATTGTAAATTTATATATATATATATATATATATATATATATATATGAATTTGTAATATATATTGTATTGTATTACTTTTTTCATTACAACAGATTTCTCTGTGTGATATTCGGGCTGCTCTACCCAAAGGGTGTGCATTGCTATGATAAGAGCGCCAACTTTTTTTTTCTTTCTTTTTTTCTGTGTGCAAGTTTATTTTTTTCCTATTAAAGTGGCATTTTTGACATAATTTTGTCATGGACAACCCTCTTGTTGCTGTGGGTTCTTTTATGTTGACTAAGTGCATGCTACACGTGGGACCGCAGTTTATCATCTCATCTGAAAGACTAGCATCAAAACCACCACTCGAGGTCTAGTGGAGTGTGAGAAAATCATGCTGGCGAGTGTAGGATTTGAACCAGTGCAGTCAGGTTTTCAAGCTTTCAAGGCGGATGTGTTACCACTAGGCCACTGCTAGAAATAGGAAACCAGTAGTGCTGACAGATAGGTTCTGTAAAGAGGAGTGTTTAGTGAAGACAGGAGAGCTAAAGGCAGTAACAGAGTCATATGTATCTAGATATGATGTGGAAGGTGGTTCCAGATATGAGGAGCAGCAGAGGAAAGTGTTCACCATAGGTTCTTGTTTTGACACGAGGAATTTTCAAAAGGCAGGAGTCGGAGGAAGAGCAGAGTGGAGAATTCTTGTGGGAGTGTAAGCACTGGTGATGTCAGAAAGACAGGCAGGTTCTGTAGAGTGTAAAGCAGAAAAGCGAAGACACACAACTTTGTATTTGATTCTAGCCTCTGTGGGAAGCCAGTGCAGAGGTGAGGAGAAATGTGATCAGTACGTGGGACTCTGAGAGTCGGGTGAAGAATTGTAGATGTCTGTTTGATCACATCTGCAGGAATCCTAGAAATTATACATAGAAGTGATGCTGAAGGTATGATGGTATGGATTGTGGCACAGATAAAAGCTTGTTCCCTCTGTGGGGCTTTGGGCTTCTGTGCCAGAAGTTTTGTCTTTCCTGTTGTTCTCGTTGTTTCTGTCTGTCCTTTTCTTTTTCTAATGTCTCTTCATTATTTTATGCTGATCCATTGATGTGGGGTTTTTTTGGAAGGGAGGGGGAGGGGGCTGTCTTGAATATTTTTGTCTTTTTCTGGACTTGATGATTAGGCATTCTTACTTTTTGGTTTGTTTTTTAATCTATCAGTTGCTTTTTGCATCAAGTAGGATGTGAGATTTGTCAGTTGGCACTTTTTGGTTTTATGTCATAATGTGCTGATTATATATATAATTTTATTGTTAGTTATTGTTGTGTATTATGAATAATGATCTTGTTCATTCAGTTTAAGTGGGTTTTTTTTTTTTAATTCTATGGCAACAAATTTGACAGATTTGTCAACATCAGAGACATGCCCTCAATTTTTTTGTGCAGAGATATAACTGTACTTGTGCATAATTTTCTTTTTCCTTTTTCTTCTTGTCAAGTTCTAAGGGGTCAGTTTTTTACCAGCTGTCTTTAAGCCCTGGTATTGGCCAGTTTGGTCGGCTGGGTGATAGCAACAATTATGAATAGGGGTTGGATCTGTGACCAAAGATGGTTAAGTATCAAAATGTCTACTTCAGCTTACAAAGTGAAATGCAGTGACAGTGTGGCGTCATCATGAAATTGCTGAACAGTCATCAAATACACACACACACTGACACGTATACACATGCATGTGCATGCACACATACACACACACACACACACACACACACACACACACACACACACACACACACACACACACACAGATGTACATGTATGTATGCACACACACAGAAACTGAGTAACAGCACACTAGGGCTCATATATTCCCATAAATTCACTTTTCAAAACCACTGGAATCTCAGTTTGATCCGTGCATGTGTGTTCATTGTATAAATTACTGTTTGTGTTGAATGTATTTGGATGTTAAAGCGATTCACAAAGAGAAATCGAATCAGTGTTTGAGTTTATCTTTGTGTGTGTGTGTGTGTGTGTGTGTGTGTGTGAGTGCACCTGCACATGTATGTGTTTACAGATGCAGACAGACTATACACATGTATATATAGGTGCTCCTATGTCTTGATCATTTTTCCTTTTCTAAAGACTACCTTAAAGACTGGAAAACAGTAGAAATTTTGCTGCAGTGGTGTTCCAGACCACACACACACACACACACACACACACACACACACACACACAGTGACTTACATGGGCGAGGATGCAAGCACACACACACACACACACACACACACACACACACACACACACTCCCACCCCTACTCCATGAACTCCATGTTCTCTCTTCTCTCTCTTTATCTTCAACCCCCTCCCCTCCCAATTTCCTCCCCTCTTTGTTCCACATGCATCCACCCCAATAAGAGCGCATTGAAATTCACTCAAAAGTCAAAAATAACATTCACAGTATAATCAATATTAATTTAATGCAGATTAAAATCAATACTAAGCTGCTATACAGTTTGAATTTTGAGAAGTCTTGCTGTTGCACTTCTTATACTTATAATATACCCACCCAAGTACCATCCCATTATATATGTGTATATATATATATATATATATATATCAATCAAAAGAACAAAGTGCTTTTCATTTCGACTGACAGAACGGAGACTGAAGGGGTGATAATGTGGTTGAAAGGGAAGCAACCATTGCTTACATGTGACACATCGAACAAGAACTGGTTCTTTCCCGTTGGACTTGAAGACTGATATGGAATGCACACACACACACACACACACACAGATGTGTGATTAAGAAATGCAAAGACAAACAAACAAACAAAAATGTGTGCACACTATGTCATTGTTTGGGACTGGAGAGTGATGAGTCACTGAGGTTGTTGAGTACGAGTGATTTGTGGAGGTTGCTGTGGGGAAACATACAGAAAACAGATCGTTTTCAGTTTGGAAATGCAGCAGCTCCATAGAGCGCATAGGATCTAATGTTTGTGTGACTGTGTTATATGTCTGTCTGTTTTCTTCATCTTTTTAAAAAAAAGGATTTTCAGTTTTTAGAATCTTGTCGTTTATTTTATTTATTATTGTTATTATTAACTCTGTTTCTGTCTCTGTCTCTCTCTGTCTCTCTCTCTCTCTCTCTCTGTCTCTCTCTCTCTCTCTCTCTCTCTCTCTCTCTCTCTCTCTCACGCATGTACGTGTGTGCACATTGTGTCAGTATGTACTCTCTCTCTGTCTGTCTGTCTCTCTCTCTCTCTCTCTCTCTCTCTCTCTGTCTATCTCGCGTACGCGCGAATGCACACACACACTGTCGATCTGTACTCTCTCTCTCTCTCTCCCCTATCTCTCCCCCTCTCCCTTCTCTACCCCTCTCACCTTTCTCTCTCCACTCTTTCTGCCCCCCCACACCTCTCTCACCTTTTCTTCCTCTTCCGCCCTCCCCTCCCCCTCTGTTTCTCTCAAACTTGAACTACAACATTGTGTGTGTGTTGGAGTTGTTGTTCGAGGCCAGAAAATAAATAAAACAAATACAAGTATTAGCACAATGGAAAGATTATGCAGTAAATGGTCAGGTCATTAGTAAATAGTGCGCGCGCGCGCGCACGCACGCACACACACACACACACGCACGCGCAAGCAAGCAAGCGCTTGTCACCCACACCTCGCAATTTGTGATAAAGCGTGGGAAGTCTCCCCCCCCCCCCTCCCCCCCCTATATATATATATATACTTTTTTTTTTCTTCTAAATTAAAAAAAAAAAATTCTTTGACATCGGCGTTGATTTCTTGTCTTTTAACGCAAATCCTAGAGAGAAAAAACGACGGAGAGAAAAAAGAAGAGAGAAAGTAGGACGAAGACAACGGCAGTGATGATGATGTCAAGGAAGACGTTGACAACGATGACACTGAAACTGACATACATTTATTGCGTTTCACATGAGACGCCGGGATCATTGCAATGCACCGACCTCAATTTCAACATCGAATTACAACAAACAAGCAAAATTGTGGCTATGTGTGTAACTCAAACAGAAAGAAATGCATAGATATATCCAGACTTTACCCTCGGGGAATGATAATATCGAAATGAAACAACATTAGTTCTGCATAAATGAGACAGAAGATGACTTTCACAATGCTGTTCCTTTGCATGAGGAGTATGAACAGGGGACCAAGTCAAAATTTGATGTTTTGCTGTGATTGCAATCTTTTCTGTCACATATAATTATTCAGAACGTTCCTTCGTTTCATGCTTGCTCATGATTATTATGTTCAAGTGTGTTAGCATTCATTCGCCGCATGCAACTTTTTCATTGAAATTAGCTTTTCCGCCGGGGATTGCAGAGAAAAACACTCAGAAAACGAATTTATTTTCAAAGAGTCCAAGAAGGTAAAGAAACGAACCATCATTAGTACGATCGTCGTTGTCAGTCGTCGCCCAGTCTCTTTCTTTCTTTTTCTTCTTCTTCTTCTTTTTGTTTTCTCTCCTCTTCATTGTTTTCTGGCAATGGAGAGAAATCATGACAGGGGAATGACCCACGCTTTCTCACAATACCACTCTTTCTCAGACAGTGAGAGAAAGCGTGGGGTGGGGGAGGAGGGGAGGGGGGGTTCAGACATTGAGAGAAAGCGTGTGGTGGGCCGGGGGAGGGGTGTTTTGGGGGTGGGGGGGTGTTCACGGATATTGAGAGAAAGCGTGGGATGGGGGAGGGGCGTTTGGGGGTGGGGGGTCGGGGGCGGGGGGGGGGGGGGGGGGGGTTCAGACATCGAGAGAAAGCGTGGGGTGGGGGGAGGGGTGTTTTCGGGGGGAGGGCGGGGGGGGGGGGGGGGGTTCAGACATTGAGAGAAAGCGTGTGGAGGTGTTCCCTCCACACCCCCACCCCACCTCCACGTTTTCTCTCAGTGCCTGAGAAAGCGTGGCATTACGAGAGAGAGAGGGTTATAACTCCTCTACTATCTCCTTTTTTTCTCTTTTCTTTTCTATCCGCTTTACATCACTTAATGAAAAACATAACAAACTGCTGGAGAATGGTGGTAACTACTTTTCACCTTTTAACAATACAGTTAATCTTCCACCCTATCTTCTTTTTCTTTTTTTTTCTTTCTTCCCCCCCCCCCTCCCCCCATTTTTTTCTCTTCTTTTTTTTCCTCCCATGGGGTCTTGATTCCGAACGAACATGAAAATGTATCAATCAGACCACGAAAAGGTTATCACGGTGACCTCGATGTAGTGACCCAAGGTATTTTCCTCCCATTGGCTGATATGGACCAGTGACCCCGTGTCACACTAGGTGGCGTGATATCTGACCTCTTGGCCTTGACTGATAATGAAAGGTGACCGACGTAAGTCCATGTATTGACAAGAACTGATAGTCCCGTGGTATATATAGTTTTAGGCTGAAGTTGAAGGTCGTTTAGAAAGAGAGAAAAAGAAAGAGAAATTCGAAATGGTTTATTCAGATTTTGGCCGAAACCCCAAACTGGAAGGGAAAGTCATATATCACTAACACAATCAGTTATCCTAAATACATTGCTGAACATTTACGCTTCAAATGATTATTGTAACTGACAATTTATACTGATATATTAATCTAAGTTATAGCAATACGCAATGATTTTAAGGCATTGTAAAACAGTATAATGCCACATTGCACAATACAGTTTTATTATTTCTGGATGACATTAGCAGATTAAATCTAAAACGGCATGGGGTTATAATAAAACTTAGGTTGGATATATTTCAATCATAAGTCATGAATACAAGGACAACAACACATAAGATAGATTTTGATCTTCTGAATGATGGCTTAAACGACACAACACTTTCTCAGCTATTCTTTCACTGTATGTAAACCGATGACAGGCAATGTCTGATGCACCAAGTCTAAATTTGGTCAAAAATCATTTTACATATCTATTCATTTTTTATTTTATTTCAATGAATGGCTCCACATTATTTGTCAACTTGAGCACAGAGAACTACCCATTGCTAAGTTCGTGGAACTGCGACACCCACATCTGCTCGTTTCAAACAATTTAGAATATTACGTGCATGACTGCTTTAACCCCTATATACCATTTAGGCACCCATGCTCCATTTTCGGGGAGGTGGGTGCATGTTTGAGCGTGTTTTCATTGAATTCATACATGGATTCCATATTCTTTAATGTGCGTGATTCAACTGATCTCTTGCATGTGTATTCGAATACGCATCATTTAGGCAGCCATACTCCATTTTCGCGGAGGTGGGTGCAGGTTTGAGTGTGTTTTTCACTGAATGCATACATGGATTAAGTGTTCTTTAACGTGCGTGATTCAACCGATCAAAAAAAAAAAAAAAAAAAAAGGGGGGGGGGGGGGGGGGGGGGGGGGGGGGGAGGGGGGGATGGATAAAGGCAGGAGTAACATGTTGAGTGACATAAAAGTCTGGAAAAAAATCTCATGAAAGTCTGGAAAAAAAAACAACAACAAACCTCCACTCTTTAACCCATTAGGTGGCACCGAGATTCGAACAACAGCACCCACACCCCAAATTCTCCAGGCCTGATTCAAATGATCACAAAAAGGGGATGGATAAAGGCAGGAGCAACATGGTGAGTGACATGAAAGTCTGGAAAAATCTCAAGAAAGTCTGGAAAAAAACCCAAAAAAACAACCTCCTCCATCCTTTAACCCAATAGGTGGTATCGAGATTCGAACAACCGCAACCACACCTCAAATCCTCCAGGCCTGAAAATTAATGTGGTGCATAAACGCTTAACTCACTCAGTACGGCCAGTCCTCTCTTCTCCTCTACACAGACCCCTCGGATGTCCAGTGGGTGTCTGAATGACCCAACCTTTAGCTTCCGTCGTCAGAATTGTGGTATTCTTTGTCAACATTCACCTCTTCAGTATGAGAGCCTTCCGCTCGCAATATTTTGATGATGGTAACTGGGGTGAAACGCTGTTAACGTCGTCTCTTTCGCCGTTCGTATGGAGAGAGTTAAAACAGAGTGTCTGTTGTAGTTGTTTTAGGACGAGTGACTAACACTGGTGTTATAAGAGCTCATCGCATGGTAAAGAAAGAAAGATAGGTGATATTTCCTGTGACTACTCTTACTCAGTGCGATTCTTCCGAACAGGCAGAATACTATGTTACTATGTTAGACCTATATGTGTGTGTGCAGGGGGAGAGATGGGGGAGCGTTTGCTGTTATTTTTGATTGTATTAAGTGTGAAGCGTTGTTGTTATTTGTTTGTACTGTTTTTTGTGGGGGGGGGGGAGGGAGGGGGGGGTTTGAGTGGGTTTTTTTTTTCTTCCAGATTTTGATATAAATGAAATAAAACATGTGTAAAGAGAAGAAGCAATTTTGTCCAAAAGGCACACAACTTCAAGTCAAATGCCGGCT